>NC_091173.1:24201917-24288397 GCF_040958095.1 Procambarus clarkii | reverse complement strand
CAAATAGCTTCGGCTATCACTTCCTTATGTCCGGTCGTGATGGTCAAGCGGATTAAGGCGTCCCTGTACATACCAGTTGCGTTGCTCCTGGCAGTATGGGTTCGAGTCACTTCTGGGGTGTGAGTTTTCAGTTGTATATAGTCCTGGGGACCATTCAGGCTTGTTTGCATTTGTGTTCCTCACGTGTGCCCCTAAGAATGAGGTGATTTGATAAAATGCTATGCCCAAGATTACCATCCGAGTGCCGGCGGGGAAGTGGTTCAAATAGCTTCGGCTATCACTTCCTTATGTCCGGTCGTGATGGTCAAGCGGATTAAGGCGTCCCTGTACATACCAGTTGCGTTGCTCCTGGCAGTATGGGTACGTTCGAGTCACTTCTGGGGTGTGAGTTTTCAGTTGTATATAGTCCTGGGGACCATTCAGGCTTGTTTGCATTTGTGTTCCTCACGTGTGCCCCTAAGAATGAGGTGATTTGATAAAATGCTATGCCCAAGATTACCATCCGAGTGCGGGCGGGGAAGTGGTTCAAATAGCTTTGGCTATCACTTCCTTATGTCCGGTCATGATGGTCAAGCGGATTAAGGCGTCCCTGTACATACCAGTTGCGTTGCTCCTGGCAGTACAGTTCGAGTCACTTCTGGGGTGTGAGTTTTCAGTTGTATATAGTCCTGGGGACCATTCAGGCTTGTTTGCATTTGTGTTCCTCACGTGTGCCCCTAAGAATGAGGTGATTTGATAAAATGCTATGCCCAAGATTACCATCCGAGTGCCGGCGGGGAAGTGGTTCAAATAGCTTCGGCTATCACTTCCTTATGTCCGGTCGTGATGGTCAAGCGGATTAAGGCGTCCCTGTACATACCAGTTGCGTTGCTCCTGGCAGTATGGGTTTCGAGTCACTTCTGGGGTGTGAGTTTTCAGTTGTATATAGTCCTGGGGACCATTCAGGCTTGTTTGCATTTGTGTTCCTCACGTGTGCCCCTAAGAATGAGGTGATTTGATAAAATGCTATGGCCCAATATTACCATCCGAGTGCCAGGCGGGGAAGTGGTTCAAATAGCTTCGGCTATCACTTCCTTATGTCCGGTCGTGATGGTCAAGCGGATTAAGGCGTCCCTGTACATACCTAGTTGCGTTGCTCCTGGCAGTATGGGTTCGAGTCACTTCTGGAGTGTGAGTTTTCAGTTGTATATAGTCCTGGGGACCATTCAGGCTTGTTTGCATTTGTGTTCCTCACGTGTGCCCCTAAGAATGAGGTGATTTGATAAAATGCTATGCCCAAGATTACCATCCGAGTGCCGGCGGGGAAGTGGTTCAAATAGCTTCGGCTATCACTTCCTTATGTCCGGTCGTGATGGTCAAGCGGATTAAGGCGTCCCTGTACATACCAGTTGCGTTGCTCCTGGCAGTATGGGTTCGAGTCACTTCTGGGGTGTGAGTTTTCAGTTGTATATAGTCCTGGGGACCATTCAGGCTTGTTTGCATTTGTGTTCCTCACGTGTGCCTCTAAGAATGAGGTGATTTGATAAAATGCTATGCCCAAGATTACCATCCGAGTGCCGGCGGGGAAGTGGTTCAAATAGCTTCGGCTATCACTTCCTTATGTCCGGTCGTGATGGTCAAGCGGATTAAGGCGTCCCTGTACATACCAGTTGCGTTGCTCCTGGCAGTATGGGTTTCGAGTCACTTCTGGGGTGTGAGTTTTCAGTTGTATATAGTCCTGGGGACCATTCAGGCTTGTTTGCATTTGTGTTCCTCACGTGTGCCCCTAAGAATGAGGTGATTTGATAAAATGCTATGGCCCAATATTACCATCCGAGTGCCAGGCGGGGAAGTGGTTCAAATAGCTTCGGCTATCACTTCCTTATGTCCGGTCGTGATGGTCAAGCGGATTAAGGCGTCCCTGTACATACTAGTTGCGTTGCTCCTGGCAGTATGGGTTCGAGTCACTTCTGGAGTGTGAGTTTTCAGTTGTATATAGTCCTGGGGACCATTCAGGCTTGTTTGCATTTGTGTTCCTTACGTGTGCCCCTAAGAATGAGGTGATTTGATAAAATGCTATGCCCAAGATTACCATCCGAGTGCCGGCGGGGAAGTGGTTCAAATAGCTTCGGCTATCACTTCCTTATGTCCGGTCGTGATGGTCAAGCGGATTAAGGCGTCCCTGTACATACCAGTTGCGTTGCTCCTGGCAGTATGGGTTCGAGTCACTTCTGGGGTGTGAGTTTTCAGTTGTATATAGTCCTGGGGACCATTCATGCTTGTTTGCATTTGTGTTCCTCACGTGTACCCCTAAGAATGAGGTGATTTGATAAAATGCTATGCCCAAGATTACCATCCGAGTGCCGGCGGGGAAGTGGTTCAAATAGCTTCGGCTATCACTTCCTTATGTCCGGTCGTGATGGTCAAGCGGATTAAGGCGTCCCTGTACATACCAGTTGCGTTGCTCCTGGCAGTATGGGTTCGAGTCACTTCTGGGGTGTGAGTTTTCAGTTGTATATAGTCCTGGGGACCATTCAGGCTTGTTTGCATTTGTGTTCCTCACGTGTACCCCTAAGAATGAGGTGATTTGATAAAATGCTATGCCCAAGATTACCATCCGAGTGCCGGCGGGGAAGTGGTTCAAATAGCTTCGGCTATCACTTCCTTATGTCCGGTCGTGATGGTCAAGCGGATTAAGGCGTCCCTGTACATACCAGTTGCGTTGCTCCTGGCAGTACAGTTCGAGTCACTTCTGGGGTGTAAGTTTTCAGTTGTATATAGTCCTGGGGACCATTCAGGCTTGTTTGCATTTGTGTTCCTCACGTGTGCCCCTAAGAATGAGGTGAATTTGATAAAATGCTATGCCCAAGATTACCATCCGAGTGCCGGCGGGGAAGTGGTTCAAATAGCTTCGGCTATCACTTCCTTATGTCCGGTCGTGATGGTCAAGCGGATTAAGGCGTCCTTGTACATTCCAGTTGCGTTGCTCCTGGCAGTATGGGTTCGAGTCACTTCTGGGGTGTGAGTTTTCAGTTGTATATAGTCCTGGGGACCATTCATTCTTGTTTGCATTTGTGTTCCTCACGTGTACCCCTAAGAATGAGGTGATTTGATAAAATGCTATGCCCAAGATTACCATCCGAGTGCCGGCGGGGAAGTGGTTCAAATAGCTTCGGCTATCACTTCCTTATGTCCGGTTGTGATGGTCAAGCGGATTAAGGCGTCCCTGTACATACCAGTTGCGTTGCTCCTGGCAGTATGGGTTTGAGTCACTTCTAGGGTGTGAGTTTTCAGGTGTATATAGTCGTGGGGACCATTCAGGCTTGTTTGCATTCGTGTTCCTCACGTGTGCCCCTAAGAATGAGGTGATTTGATAAAATGCTATGGCCAATATTACCATCCGAGTGCCAGCGGGGAAGTGGTTCAAATAGCTTCGGCTATCACTTCCTTATGTCCGGTCGTGATGGTCAAGCGGATTAAGGCGTCCCTGTACATACTAGTTGCGTTGCTCCTGGCAGTATGGGTTCGAGTCACTTCTGGAGTGTGAGTTTTCAGTTGTATATAGTCCTGGGGACCATTCAGGCTTGTTTGCATTTGTGTTCCTTACGTGTGCCCCTAAGAATGAGGTGAATTGATAAAATGCTATGCCCAAGATTACCATCCGAGTGCCGGCGGGGAAGTGGTTCAAATAGCTTCGGCTATCACTTCCTTATGTCCGGTCGTGATGGTCAAGCGGATTAAGGCGTCCTTGTACATTCCAGTTGCGTTGCTCCAGGCAGTATGGGTTCGAGTCACTTCTGGGGTGTGAGTTTTCAGTTGTATATAGTCCTGGGGACCATTCAGACTTGTTTGCATTTGTGTTTCTCACGTGTGTCCCTAAAAATGAGGTGATTTGATAAAATGCTATGCCCAAGATTACCATCCGAGTGCCGGCGGGGAAGTGGTTCAAATAGCTTTAGCTATCACTTCCTTATGTCCGGTCGTGATGGTCAAGCGGATTAAGGCGTCCCTGTACATACCAGTTGCGTTGCTCCTGGCAGTATGGGTTTGAGTCACTTCTGGGGTGTGAGTTTTCAGTTGTATATAGTCCTGGGGACCATTCAGGCTTGTTTGCATTCGTGTTCCTCACGTGTGCCCCTAAGAATGAGGTGATTTGATAAAATGCTATGGCCAATATTACCATCCGAGTGCCGGCGGGGAAGTGGTTCAAATAGCTTCGGCTATCACTTCCTTATGTCCGGTCGTGATGGTCAAGCGGATTAAGGCGTCCCTGTACATACTAGTTGCGTTGCTCCTGGCAGTATGGGTTCGAGTCACTTCTGGAGTGTGAGTTTTCAGTTGTATATAGTCCTGGGGACCATTCAGGCTTGTTTGCATTTGTGTTCCTTACGTGTGCCCCTAAGAATGAGGTGATTTGATAAAATGCTATGCCCAAGATTACCATCCGAGTGCCGGCGGGGAAGTGGTTCAAATAGCTTCGGCTATCACTTCCTTATGTCCGGTCGTGATGGTCAAGCGGATTAAGGCGTCCCTGTACATACCAGTTGCGTTGCTCCTGGCAGTACAGGTTCGAGTCACTTCTGGGGTGTAAGTTTTCAGTTGTATATAGTCCTGGGGACCATTCAGGCTTGTTTGCATTTGTGTTCCTCACGTGTGCCTCTAAGAATGAGGTGATTTGATAAAATGCTATGCCCAAGATTACCATCCGAGTGCCGGCGGGGAAGTGGTTCAAATAGCTTCGGCTATCACTTCCTTATGTCCGGTCGTGATGGTCAAGCGGATTAAGGCGTCCCTGTACATACCAGTTGCGTTGCTCCTGGCAGTATGGGTTCGAGTCACTTCTGGGGTGTGAGTTTTCAGTTGTATATAGTCCTGGGGACCATTCAGGCTTGTTTGCATTTGTGTTCCTCACGTGTGCCCCTAAGAATGAGGTGATTTGATAAAATGCTATGCCCAAGATTACCATCCGAGTGCCGGCGGGGAAGTGGTTCAAATAGCTTCGGCTATCACTTCCTTATGTCCGGTCGTGATGGTCAAGCGGATTAAGGCGTCCCTGTACATACCAGTTGCGTTGCTCCTGGCAGTATGGGTACGTTCGAGTCACTTCTGGGGTGTGAGTTTTCAGTTGTATATAGTCCTGGGGACCATTCAGGCTTGTTTGCATTTGTGTTCCTCACGTGTGCCCCTAAGAATGAGGTGATTTGATAAAATGCTATGCCCAAGATTACCATCCGAGTGCCGGCGGGGAAGTGGTTCAAATAGCTTTGGCTATCACTTCCTTATGTCCGGTCGTGATGGTCAAGCGGATTAAAGCGTCCCTGTACATACCAGTTGCGTTGCTCCTGGCAGTACAGTTCGAGTCTCTTCTGGGGTGTAAGTTTTCAGTTGTATATAGTCCTGGGGACCATTCAGGCTTGTTTGCATTTGTGTTCCTCACGTGTGCCCCTAAGAATGAGGTGAATTGATAAAATGCTATGCCCAAGATTACCATCCGAGTGCCGGCGGGGAAGTGGTTCAAATAGCTTCGGCTATCACTTCCTTATGTCCGGTCGTGATGGTCAAGCGGATTAAGGCGTCCCTGTACATACCAGTTGCGTTGCTCCTGGCAGTATGGGTTTGAGTCACTTCTGGGGTGTGAGTTTTCAGGTGTATATAGTCCTGGGGACCATTCAGGCTTGTTTGCATTTGTGTTCCTCACGTGTGCCCCTAAGAATGAGGTGATTTGATAAAATGCTATGGCCAATATTACCATCCGAGTGCCAGCGGGGAAGTGGTTCAAATAGCTTCGGCTATCACTTCCTTATGTCCGGTCGTGATGGTCAAGCGGATTAAGGCGTCCCTGTACATACTAGTTGCGTTGCTCCTGGCAGTATGGGTTCGAGTCACTTCTGGAGTGTGAGTTTTCAGTTGTATATAGTCCTGGGGACCATTCAGGCTTGTTTGCATTTGTGTTCCTTACGTGTGCCCCTAAGAATGAGGTGATTTGATAAAATGCTATGCCCAAGATTACCATCCGAGTGCCGGCGGGGAAGTGGTTCAAATAGCTTCGGCTATCACTTCCTTATGTCCGGTCGTGATGGTCAAGCGGATTAAGGCGTCCCTGTACATACCAGTTGCGTTGCTCCTGGCAGTATGGGTTCGAGTCACTTCTGGGGTGTGAGTTTTCAGTTGTATATAGTCCTGGGGACCATTCATTCTTGTTTGCATTTGTGTTCCTCACGTGTACCCCTAAGAATGAGGTGATTTGATAAAATGCTATGCCCAAGATTACCATCCGAGTGCCGGCGGGGAAGTGGTTCAAATAGCTTTGGCTATCACTTCCTTATGTCCGGTCGTGATGGTCAAGCGGATTAAAGCGTCCCTGTACATACCAGTTGCGTTGCTCCTGGCAGTATGGGTTCGAGTCACTTCTGGGGTGTGAGTTTTCAGTTGTATATAGTCCTGGGGACCATTCATTCTTGTTTGCATTTGTGTTCCTCACGTGTACCCCTAAGAATGAGGTGATTTGATAAAATGCTATGCCCAAGATTACCATCCGAGTGCCGGCGGGGAAGTGGTTCAAATAGCTTCGGCTATCACTTCCTTATGTCCGGTCGTGATGGTCAAGCGGATTAAGGCGTCCCTGTACATACCAGTTGCGTTGCTCCTGGCAGTACAGTTCGAGTCACTTCTGGGGTGTAAGTTTTCAGTTGTATATAGTCCTGGGGACCATTCAGGCTTGTTTGCATTTGTGTTCCTCACGTGTGCCCCTAAGAATGAGGTGAATTGATAAAATGCTATGCCCAAGATTACCATCCGAGTGCCGGCGGGGAAGTGGTTCAAATAGCTTCGGCTATCACTTCCTTATGTCCGGTCGTGATGGTCAAGCGGATTAAGGCGTCCCTTGTACATTCCATGTTGCGTTGCTCCTGGCAGTATGGGTTCGAGTCACTTCTGGGGTGTGAGTTTTCAGTTGTATATAGTCCTGGGGACCATTCAGGCTTGTTTGCATTTGTGTTCCTCACGTGTGCCCCTAAGAATGAGGTGATTTGATAAAATGCTATGCCCAAGATTACCATCCGAGTGCCGGCGGGGAAGTGGTTCAAATAGCTTCGGCTATCACTTCCTTATGTCCGGTCGTGATGGTCAAGCGGATTAAGGCGTCCCTGTACATACCAGTTGCGTTGCTCCTGGCAGTATGGGTTTGAGTCACTTCTGGGGTGTGAGTTTTCAGTTGTATATAGTCCTGGGGACCATTCAGGCTTGTTTGCATTTGTGTTCCTCACGTGTGCCCCTAAGAATGAGGTGATTTGATAAAATGCTATGGCCAATATTACCATCCGAGTGCCAGCGGGGAAGTGGTTCAAATAGCTTCGGCTATCACTTCCTTATGTCCGGTCGTGATGGTCAAGCGGATTAAGGCGTCCCTGTACATACTAGTTGCGTTGCTCCTGGCAGTATGGGTTCGAGTCACTTCTGGAGTGTGAGTTTTCAGTTGTATATAGTCCTGGGGACCATTCAGGCTTGTTTGCATTTGTGTTCCTTACGTGTGCCCCTAAGAATGAGGTGATTTGATAAAATGCTATGCCCAAGATTACCATCCGAGTGCCGGCGGGGAAGTGGTTCAAATAGCTTCGGCTATCACTTCCTTATGTCCGGTCGTGATGGTCAAGCGGATTAAGGCGTCCCTTGTACATACCAGTTGCGTTGCTCCTGGCAGTATGGGTTCGAGTCACTTCTGGGGTGTGAGTTTTCAGTTGTATATAGTCCTGGGGACCATTCAGACTTGTTTGCATTTGTGTTCCTCACGTGTGCCCCTAAGAATGAGGTGATTTGATAAAATGCTATGCCCAAGATTACCATCCGAGTGCCGGCGGGGAAGTGGTTCAAATAGCTTCAGGCTATCACTTCCTTATGTCCGGTCGTGATGGTCAAGCGGATTAAGGCGTCCCTGTACATACCAGTTGCGTTGCTCCTGGCAGTATGGGTTTGAGTCACTTCTGGGGTGTGAGTTTTCAGTTGTATATAGTCCTGGGGACCATTCAGGCTTGTTTGCATTCGTGTTCCTCACGTGTGCCCCTAAGAATGAGGTGATTTGATAAAATGCTATGGCCAATATTACCATCCGAGTGCCGGCGGGGAAGTGGTTCAAATAGCTTCGGCTATCACTTCCTTATGTCCGGTCGTGATGGTCAAGCGGATTAAGGCGTCCCTGTACATACTAGTTGCGTTGCTCCTGGCAGTATGGGTTCGAGTCACTTCTGGAGTGTGAGTTTTCAGTTGTATATAGTCCTGGGGACCATTCAGGCTTGTTTGCATTTGTATTCCTTACGTGTGCCCCTAAGAATGAGGTGATTTGATAAAATGCTATGCCCAAGATTACCATCCGAGTGCCGGCGGGGAAGTGGTTCAAATAGCTTCGGCTATCACTTCCTTATGTCCGGTCGTGATGGTCAAGCGGATTAAGGCGTCCCTGTACATACCAGTTACGTTGCTCCTGGCAGTACAGTTCGAGTCTCTTCTGGGGTGTAAGTTTTCAGTTGTATATAGTCCTGGGGACCATTCAGGCTTGTTTGCATTTGTGTTCCTCACGTGTGCCTCTAAGAATGAGGTGATTTGATAAAATGCTATGCCCAAGATTACCATCCGAGTGCCGGCGGGGAAGTGGTTCAAATAGCTTCGGCTATCACTTCCTTATGTCCGGTCGTGATGGTCAAGCGGATTAAGGCGTCCCTGTACATACTAGTTGCGTTGCTCCTGGCAGTATGGGTTCGAGTCACTTCTGGGGTGTGAGTTTTCATTTGTATATAGTCCTGGGGACCATTCAGGCTTGTTTGCATTTGTGTTCCTCACGTGTGCCCCTAAGAATGAGGTGATTTGATAAAATGCTATGCCCAAGATTACCATCAGAGTGCCGGCGGGGAAGTGGTTCAAATAGCTTCGGCTATCACTTCCTTATGTCTGGTCGTGATGGTCAAGCGGATTAAGGCGTCCCTGTACATACCAGTTGCGTTGCTCCTGGCAGTATGGGTACGTTCGAGTCACTTCTGGGGTGTGAGTTTTCAGTTGTATATAGTCCTGGGGACCATTCAGGCTTGTTTGCATTTGTGTTCCTCACGTGTGCCCCTAAGAATGAGGTGATTTGATAAAATGCTATGCCCAAGATTACCATCCGAGTGCCGGCGGGGAAGTGGTTCAAATAGCTTTGGCTATCACTTCCTGATGTCCGGTCGTGATGGTCAAGCGGATTAAAGCGTCCCTGTACATACCAGTTGCGTTGCTCCTGGCAGTACAGTTCGAGTCTCTTCTGGGGTGTAAGTTTTCAGTTGTATATAGTCCTGGGGACCATTCAGGCTTGTTTGCATTTGTGTTCCTCACGTGTGCCCCTAAGAATGAGGTGATTTGATAAAATGCTATGGCCAATATTACCATCCGAGTGCCAGCTGGGAAGTGGTTCAAATAGCTTCGGCTATCACTTCCTTATGTCCGGTCGTGATGGTCAAGCGGATTAAGGCGTCCCTGTACATACTAGTTGCGTTGCTCCTGGCAGTATGGGTTTGAGTCACTTCTGGGGTGTGAGTTTTCAGGTGTATATAGTCCTGGGGACCATTCAGGCTTGTTTGCATTTGTGTTCCTCACGTGTGCCCCTAAGAATGAGGTGATTTGATAAAATGCTATGGCCAATATTACCATCCGAGTGCCAGCTGGGAAGTGGTTCAAATAGCTTCGGCTATCACTTCCTTATGTCCGGTCGTGATGGTCAAGCGGATTAAGGCGTCCCTGTACATACTAGTTGCGTTGCTCCTGGCAGTATGGGTTCGAGTCACTTCTGGAGTGTGAGTTTTCAGTTGTATATAGTCCTGGGAACCATTCAGGCTTGTTTGCATTTGTGTTCCTTACGTGTGCCCCTAAGAATGAGGTGATTTGATAAAATGCTATGCCCTAGATTACCATCCGAGTGCCGGCGGGGAAGTGGTTCAAATAGCTTCGGCTATCACTTCCTTATGTCCGGTCATGATGGTCAAGCGGATTAAGGCGTCCCTGTACATACCAGTTGCTTTGCTCCTGGCAGTATGGGTTCGAGTCACTTCTGGGGTGTGAGTTTTCAGTTGTATATAGTCCTGGGGACCATTCAGGTTTGTTTGCATTTGTGTTCCTCACGTGTGCCTCTAAGAATGAGGTGATTTGATAAAATGCTATGCCCAAGATTACCATCCGAGTGCCGGCGGGGAAGTGGTTCAAATAGCTTCGGCTATCACTTCCTTATGTCCGGTCGTGATGGTCAAGCGGATTAAGGCGTCCCTGTACATACTAGTTGCGTTGCTCCTGGCAGTATGGGTTCGAGTCACTTCTGGGGTGTGAGTTTTCAGTTGTATATAGTCCTGGGGACCATTCAGGCTTGTTTGCATTTGTGTTCCTCACGTGTGCCCCTAAGAATGAGGTGATTTGATAAAATGCTATGCCCAAGATTACCATCCGAGTGCCGGCGGGGAAGTGGTTCAAATAGCTTCGGCTATCACTTCCTTATGTCTGGTCGTGATGGTCAAGCGGATTAAGGCGTCCCTGTACATACCAGTTGCGTTGCTCCTGGCAGTACGGTTCGAGTCACTTCTGGGGTGTGAGTTTTCAGTTGTATATAGTCCTGGGGACCATTCAGGCTTGTTTGCATTTGTGTTCCTCAGGTGTGCCCCTAAGAATGAGGTGATTTGATAAAATGCTATGCCCAAGATTACCATCCGAGTGCCGGCGGGGAAGTGGTTCAAATAGCTTCGGCTATAACTTCCTTATGTCCGGTCGTGATGGTCAAGCGGATTAAGGCGTCCCTGTACATACCAGTTGCGTTGCTCCTGGCAGTATGGGTTCGAGTCACTTCTGGGGTGTGAGTTTTCAGTTGTATATAGTCCTGGGGACCATTCAGGCTTGTTTGCATTTGTGTTCCTCACGTGTGCCTCTAAGAATGAAGTGATTTGATAAAATGCTGTGCCCAAGATTACCATCCGAGTGCCGGCGGGGAAGTGGTTCAAATAGCTTTGGCTATCACTTCCTTATGTCCGGTCGTGATGGTCAAGCGGATTAAAGTGTCCCTGTATATACCAGTTGCGTTGCTCCTTGCAGTATGGTTTCGAGTCACTTCTGGGGTGTGAGTTTTCAGTTGTATATAGTCCTGGGGACCATTCATTCTTGTTTGCATTTGTGTTCCTCACGTGTACCCCTAAGAATGAGGTGATTTGATAAAATGCTATGCCCAAGATTACCATCCGAGTGCCGGCGGGGAACTGGTTCAAATAGCTTCGGCTGTCACTTCCTTATGTCCGGTCGTGATGGTCAAGCGGATTAAGGCGTCCCTGTACATACCAGTTGCGTTGCTCCTGGCAGTACAGTTCGAGTCACTTCTGTGGTGTAAGTTTTCAGTTGTATATAGTCCTGGGGACCATTCAGGCTTGTTTGCATTTGTGTTCCTCACGTGTGCCCCTAAGAATGAGGTGAATTGATAAAATGCTATGCCCAAGATTACCATTCGAGTGCCGGCGGGGAAGTGGTTCAAATAGCTTCGGCTATCACTTCCTTATGTCCGGTCGTGATGGTCAAGCGGATTAAGGCGTCCTTGTACATTCCAGTTGCGTTGCTCCTGGCAGTATGGGTTCGAGTCACTTCTGGGGTGTGAGTTTTCAGTTGTATATAGTCCTGGGGACCATTCAGGCTTGTTTGCATTTGTGTTCCTCACGTGTGCCTCTAAGAATGAAGTGATTTGATAAAATGCTATGCCCAAGATTACCATCCGAGTGCCGGCGGGGAAGTGGTTCAAATAGCTTTGGCTATCACTTCCTTATGTCCGGTCGTGATGGTCAAGCGGATTAAAGCGTCCCTGTATATACCAGTTGCGTTGCTCCTGGCAGTATGGTTTCGAGTCACTTCTGGGGTGTGAGTTTTCAGTTGTATATAGTCCTGGGGACCATTCATTCTTGTTTGCATTTGTGTTCCTCACGTGTACCCCTAAGAATGAGGTGATTTGATAAAATGCTATGCCCAAGATTACCATCCGAGTGCCGGCGGGGAACTGGTTCAAATAGCTTCGGCTAGTCACTTCCTTATGTCCGGTCGTGATGGTCAAGCGGATTAAGGCGTCCCTGTACATACCAGTTGCGTTGCTCCTGGCAGTACAGGTTCGAGTCACTTCTGTGGTGTAAGTTTTCAGTTGTATATAGTCCTGGGGACCATTCAGGCTTGTTTGCATTTGTGTTCCTCACGTGTGCCCCTAAGAATGAGGTGAATTGATAAAATGCTATGCCCAAGATTACCATTCCGAGTGCCGGCGGGGAAGTGGTTCAAATAGCTTCGGCTATCACTTCCTTATGTCCGGTCGTGATGGTCAAGCGGATTAAGGCGTCCTTGTACATTCCAGTTGCGTTGCTCCTGGCAGTATGGGTTCGAGTCACTTCTGGGGTGTGAGTTTTCAGTTGTATATAGTCCTGGGGACCATTCATTCTTGTTTGCATTTGTGTTCCTCACGTGTACCCCTAAGAATGAGGTGATTTGATAAAATGCTATGCCCAAGATTACCATCCGAGTGCCAGCGGGGAAGTGGTTCAAATAGCTTCGGCTATCACTTCCTTATGTCCGGTCGTGATGGTCAAGCGGATTAAGGCGTCCCTGTACATACCAGTTGCGTTGCTCCTGGCAGTATGGGTTTGAGTCACTTCTGAGGTGTGAGTTTTCAGGTGTATATAGTCGTGGGGACCATTCAGGCTTGTTTGCATTCGTGTTCCTCACGTGTGCCCCTAAGAATGAGGTGATTTGATAAAATGCTATGGCCAATATTACCATCCGAGTGCCAGCGGGGAAGTGGTTCAAATAGCTTCGGCTATCACTTCCTTATGTCCGGTCGTGATGGTCAAGCGGATTAAGGCGTCCCTGTACATACTAGTTGCGTTGCTCCTGGCAGTATGGGTTCGAGTCACTTCTGGAGTGTGAGTTTTCAGTTGTATATAGTCCTGGGGACCATTCAGGCTTGTTTGCATTTGTGTTCCTTACGTGTGCCCCTAAGAATGAGGTGAATTGATAAAATGCTATGCCCAAGATTACCATCCGAGTGCCGGCGGGGAAGTGGTTCAAATAGCTTCGGCTATCACTTCCTTATGTCCGGTCGTGATGGTCAAGCGGATTAAGGCGTCCTTGTACATACCAGTTGCGTTGCTCCTGGCAGTATGGGTTCGAGTCACTTCTGGGGTGTGAGTTTTCAGTTGTATATAGTCCTGGGGACCATTCAGGACTTGTTTGCATTTGTGTTTCCTCACGTGTGTCCCTAAAAATGAGGTGATTTGATAAAATGCTATGCCCAAGATTACCATCCGAGTGCCGGCGGGGAAGTGGTTCAAATAGCTTCGGCTATCACTTCCTTATGTCCGGTCGTGATGGTCAAGCGGATTAATGCGTCCCTGTACATACCAGTTGCGTTGCTCCTGGCAGTATGGGTTTGAGTCACTTCTGGGGTGTGAGTTTTCAGTTGTATATAGTCCTGGGGACCATTCAGGCTTGTTTGCATTTGTGTTCCTCACGTGTGCCCCTAAGAATGAGGTGATTTGATAAAATGCTATGCCAATATTACCATCCGAGTGCCGGCGGGGAAGTGGTTCAAATAGCTTCGGCTATCACTTCCTTATGTCCGGTCGTGATGGTCAAGCGGATTAAGGCGTCCCTGTACATACCAGTTACGTTGCTCCTGGCAGTACAGTTCGAGTCTCTTCTGGGGTGTAAGTTTTCAGTTGTATATAGTCCTGGGGACCATTCAGGCTTGTTTGCATTTGTGTTCCTCACGTGTGCCTCTAAGAATGAGGTGATTTGATAAAATGCTATGCCCAAGATTACCATCCGAGTGCCGGCGGGGAAGTGGTTCAAATAGCTTCGGCTATCACTTCCTTATGTCCGGTCGTGATGGTCAAGCGGATTAAGGCGTCCCTGTACATACTAGTTGCGTTGCTCCTGGCAGTATGGGTTCGAGTCACTTCTGGGGTGTGAGTTTTCAGTTGTATATAGTCCTGGGGACCATTCAGGCTTGTTTGCATTTGTGTTCCTCACGTGTGCCCCTAAGAATGAGGTGATTTGATAAAATGCTATGCCCAAGATTACCATCCGAGTGCCGGCGGGGAAGTGGTTCAAATAGCTTCGGCTATCACTTCCTTATGTCCGGTCGTGATGGTCAAGCGGATTAAGGCGTCCCTGTACATACTAGTTGCGTTGCTCCTGGCAGTATGGGTTCGAGTCACTTCTGGAGTGTGAGTTTTCAGTTGTATATAGTCCTGGGGACCATTCAGGCTTGTTTGCATTTGTGTTCCTTACGTGTGCCCCTAAGAATGAGGTGATTTGATAAAATGCTATGCCCAAGATTACCATCCGAGTGCCGGCGGGGAAGTGGTTCAAATAGCTTCGGCTATCACTTCCTTATGTCCGGTCGTGATGGTCAAGCGGATTAAGGCGTCCCTGTACATACCAGTTGCGTTGCTCCTGGCAGTATGGGTTCGAGTCACTTCTGGGGTGTGAGTTTTCAGTTGTATATAGTCCTGGGGACCATTCAGGCTTGTTTGCATTTGTGTTCCTCACGTGTGCCCCTAAGAATGAGGTGATTTGATAAAATGCTATGCCCAAGATTACCATCCGAGTGCCGGCGGGGAAGTGGTTCAAATAGCTTCGGCTATCACTTCCTTATGTCCGGTCGTGATGGTCAAGCGGATTAAGGCGTCCCTGTACATACCAGTTGCAGTTGCTCCTGGCAGTATGGGTTTGAGTCACTTCTGGGGTGTGAGTTTTCAGTTGTATATAGTCCTGGGGACCATTCAGGCTTGTTTGCATTTGTGTTCCTCACGTGTGCCCCTAAGAATGAGGTGATTTGATAAAATGCTATGGCCAATATTACCATCCGAGTGCCGGCGGGGAAGTGGTTCAAATAGCTTCGGCTATCACTTCCTTATGTCCGGTCGTGATGGTCAAGCGGATTAAGGCGTCCCTGTACATACTAGTTGCGTTGCTCCTGGCAGTATGGGTTCGAGTCACTTCTGGAGTGTGAGTTTTCAGTTGTATATAGTCCTGGGGACCATTCAGGCTTGTTTGCATTTGTGTTCCTTACGTGTGCCCCTAAGAATGAGGTGATTTGATAAAATGCTATGCCCAAGATTACCATCCGAGTGCCGGCGGGGAAGTGGTTCAAATAGCTTCGGCTATCACTTCCTTATGTCCGGTCGTGATGGTCAAGCGGATTAAGGCGTCCCTGTACATACCAGTTGCGTTGCTCCTGGCAGTATGGGTTCGAGTCACTTCTGGGGTGTGAGTTTTCAGTTGTATATAGTCCTGGGGACCATTCAGGCTTGTTTGCATTTGTGTTCCTCACGTGTGCCCCTAAGAATGAGGTGATTTGATAAAATGCTATGCCCAAGATTACCATCCGAGTGCCGGCGGGGAAGTGGTTCAAATAGCTTCGGCTATCACTTCCTTATGTCCGGTCGTGATGGTCAAGCGGATTAAGGCGTCCCTGTACATACCAGTTGCGTTGCTCCTGGCAGTATGGGTTCGAGTCACTTCTGGGGTGTGAGTTTTCAGTTGTATATAGTCCTGGGGACCATTCAGGCTTGTTTGCATTTGTGTTCCTCACGTGTGCCCCTAAGAATGAGGTGATTTGATAAAATGCTATGCCCAAGATTACCATCCGAGTGCCGGCGGGGAAGTGGTTCAAATAGCTTTGGCTATCACTTCCTTATGTCCGGTCGTGATGGTCAAGCGGATTAAAGCGTCCCTGTACATACCAGTTGTATTACTCCTGGCAGTATGGGTTCGAGTCACTTCTGGGGTGTGAGTTTTCAGTTGTATATAGTCCTGGGGACCATTCATTCTTGTTTGCATTTGTGTTCCTCACGTGTACCCCTAAGAATGAGGTGATTTGATAAAATGCTATGCCCAAGATTACCATCCGAGTGCCGGCGGGGAAGTGGTTCAAATAGCTTCGGCTATCACTTCCTTATATCCGGTCGTGATGGTCAAGCGGATTAAGGCGTCCCTGTACATACCAGTTGCGTTGCTCCTGGCAATACAGTTCGAGTCTCTTCTGGGGTGTAAGTTTTCAGTTGTATATAGTCCTGGGGACCATTCAGGCTTGTTTGCATTTGTGTTCCTCACGTGTGCCCCTAAGAATGAGGTGAATTGATAAAATGCTATGCCCAAGATTACCATCCGAGTGCCGGCGGGGAAGTGGTTCAAATAGCTTCGGCTATCACTTCCTTATGTCCGGTCGTGATGGTCAAGCGGATTAAGGCGTCCTTGTACATTCCAGTTGCGTTGCTCCTGGCAGAATGGGTTCGAGTCACTTCTGGGGTGTGAGTTTTCAGTTGTATATAGTCCTGGGGACCATTCAGACTTGTTTGCATTTGTGTTTCTCACGTGTGCCCCTAAGAATGAGGTGATTTGATAAAATGCTATGCCCAAGATTACCATCCGAGTACCGGCGGGGAAGTGGTTCAAATAGCTTCGGCTATCACTTCCTTATGTCCGGTCGTGATGGTCAAGCGGATTAAGGCGTCCCTGTACATACCAGTTGCGTTGCTCCTGGCAGTATGGGTTTGAGTCACTTCTGGGGTGTGAGTTTTCAGTTGTATATAGTCCTGGGGACCATTCAGGCTTGTTTGCATTTGTGTTCCTCACGTGTGCCCCTAAGAATGAGGTGATTTGATAAAATGCTATGGCCAATATTACCATCCGAGTGCCGGCGGGGAAGTGGTTCAAATAGCTTCGGCTATCACTTCCTTATGTCCGGTCGTGATGGTCAAGCGGATTAAGGCGTCCCTGTACATACTAGTTGCGTTGCTCCTGGCAGTATGGGTTCGAGTCACTTCTGGAGTGTGAGTTTTCAGTTGTATATAGTCCTGGGGACCATTCAGGGTTGTTTGCATTTGTGTTCCTTACGTGTGCCCCTAAGAATGAGGTGATTTGATAAAATGCTATGCCCAAGATTACCATCCGAGTGCCGGCGGGGAAGTGGTTCAAATAGCTTCGGCTATCACTTCCTTATGTCCGGTCGTGATGGTCAAGCGGATTAAGGCGTCCCTGTACATACCAGTTGCGTTGCTCCTGGCAGTATGGGTTCGAGTCACTTCTGGGGTGTGAGTTTTCAGTTGTATATAGTCCTGGGGACCATTCAGGCTTGTTTGCATTTGTGTTCCTCACGTGTGCCTCTAAGAATGAGGTGATTTGATAAAATGCTATGCCCAAAATTACCATCCGAGTGCCGGCGGGGAAGTGGTTCAAATAGCTTCGGCTATCACTTCCTTATGTCCGGTCGTGATGGTCAAGCGGATTAAGGCGTCCCTGTACATACTAGTTGCGTTGCTCCTGGCAGTATGGGTTCGAGTCACTTCTGGGGTGTGAGTTTTCAGTTGTATATAGTCCTGGGGACCATTCAGGCTTGTTTGCATTTGTGTTCCTCACGTGTGCCCCTAAGAATGAGGTGATTTGATAAAATGCTATGCCCAAGATTACCATCCGAGTGCCGGCGGGGAAGTGGTTTAAATAGCTTCGGCTATCACTTCCTTATGTCCGGTCGTGATGGTCAAGCGGATTAAGGCGTCCCTGTACATACCAGTTGCGTTGCTCCTGGCAGTACGGTTCGAGTCACTTCTGGGGTGTGAGTTTTCAGTTGTATATAGTCCTGGGGACCATTCAGGCTTGTTTGCATTTGTGTTCCTCACGTGTGCCCCTAAGAATGAGGTGATTTGATAAAATGCTATGGCCAATATTACCATCCGAGTGCCGGCGGGGAAGTGGTTCAAATAGCTTCGGCTATCACTTCCTTATGTACGGTCGTGATGGTCAAGCGGATTAAGGCGTCCCTGTACATACCAGTTGCGTTGCTCCTGGCAGTATGGGTTCGAGTCACTTCTGGGGTGTGAGTTTTCAGTTGTATATAGTCCTGGGGACCATTCAGGCTTGTTTGCATTTGTGTTCCTCACGTGTGCCTCTAAGAATGAGGTGATTTGATAAAATGCTATGCCCAAGATTACCATCCGAGTGCCGGCGGGGAAGTGCTTCAAATAGCTTCGGCTATCACTTCCTTATGTCCGGTCGTGATGGTCAAGCGGATTAAGGCGTCCCTGTACATACTAGTTGCGTTGCTCCTGGCAGTATGGGTTCGAGTCACTTCTGGGGTGTGAGTTTTCAGTTGTATATAGTCCTGGGGACCATTCAGGCTTGTTTGCATTTGTGTTCCTCACGTGTGCCCCTAAGAATGAGGTGATTTGATAAAATGCTATGCCCAAGATTACCATCCGAGTGCCGGCGGGGAAGTGGTTCAAATAGCTTCGGCTATCACTTCCTTATGTCCGGTCGTGATGGTCAAGCGGATTAAGGCGTCCCTGTACATACCAGTTGCGTTGCTCCTGGCAGTATGGGTTCGAGTCACTTCTGGGGTGTGAGTTTTCAGTTGTATATAGTCCTGGGGACCATTCAGGCTTGTTTGCATTTGTGTTCCTCACGTGTGCCCCTAAGAATGAGGTGATTTGATAAAATGCTATGCCCAAGATTACCATCCGAGTGCCGGCGGGGAAGTGGTTCAAATAGCTTTGGCTATCACTTCCTTATGTCCGGTCGTGATGGTCAAGCGGATTAAAGCGTCCCTGTACATACCAGTTGTATTACTCCTGGCAGTATGGGTTCGAGTCACTTCTGGGGTGTGAGTTTTCAGTTGTATATAGTCCTGGGGACCATTCATTCTTGTTTGCATTTGTGTTCCTCACGTGTACCCCTAAGAATGAGGTGATTTGATAAAATGCTATGCCCAAGATTACCATCCGAGTGCCGGCGGGGAAGTGGTTCAAATAGCTTCGGCTATCACTTCCTTATATCCGGTCGTGATGGTCAAGCGGATTAAGGCGTCCCTGTACATACCAGTTGCGTTGCTCCTGGCAATACAGTTCGAGTCTCTTCTGGGGTGTAAGTTTTCAGTTGTATATAGTCCTGGGGACCATTCAGGCTTGTTTGCATTTGTGTTCCTCACGTGTGCCCCTAAGAATGAGGTGAATTGATAAAATGCTATGCCCAAGATTACCATCCGAGTGCCGGCGGGGAAGTGGTTCAAATAGCTTCGGCTATCACTTCCTTATGTCCGGTCGTGATGGTCAAGCGGATTAAGGCGTCCTTGTACATTCCAGTTGCGTTGCTCCTGGCAGAATGGGTTCGAGTCACTTCTGGGGTGTGAGTTTTCAGTTGTATATAGTCCTGGGGACCATTCAGACTTGTTTGCATTTGTGTTTCTCACGTGTGCCCCTAAGAATGAGGTGATTTGATAAAATGCTATGCCCAAGATTACCATCCGAGTACCGGCGGGGAAGTGGTTCAAATAGCTTCGGCTATCACTTCCTTATGTCCGGTCGTGATGGTCAAGCGGATTAAGGCGTCCCTGTACATACCAGTTGCGTTGCTCCTGGCAGTATGGGTTTGAGTCACTTCTGGGGTGTGAGTTTTCAGTTGTATATAGTCCTGGGGACCATTCAGGCTTGTTTGCATTTGTGTTCCTCACGTGTGCCCCTAAGAATGAGGTGATTTGATAAAATGCTATGGCCAATATTACCATCCGAGTGCCGGCGGGGAAGTGGTTCAAATAGCTTCGGCTATCACTTCCTTATGTCCGGTCGTGATGGTCAAGCGGATTAAGGCGTCCCTGTACATACTAGTTGCGTTGCTCCTGGCAGTATGGGTTCGAGTCACTTCTGGAGTGTGAGTTTTCAGTTGTATATAGTCCTGGGGACCATTCAGGGTTGTTTGCATTTGTGTTCCTTACGTGTGCCCCTAAGAATGAGGTGATTTGATAAAATGCTATGCCCAAGATTACCATCCGAGTGCCGGCGGGGAAGTGGTTCAAATAGCTTCGGCTATCACTTCCTTATGTCCGGTCGTGATGGTCAAGCGGATTAAGGCGTCCCTGTACATACCAGTTGCGTTGCTCCTGGCAGTATGGGTTCGAGTCACTTCTGGGGTGTGAGTTTTCAGTTGTATATAGTCCTGGGGACCATTCAGGCTTGTTTGCATTTGTGTTCCTCACGTGTGCCTCTAAGAATGAGGTGATTTGATAAAATGCTATGCCCAAAATTACCATCCGAGTGCCGGCGGGGAAGTGGTTCAAATAGCTTCGGCTATCACTTCCTTATGTCCGGTCGTGATGGTCAAGCGGATTAAGGCGTCCCTGTACATACTAGTTGCGTTGCTCCTGGCAGTATGGGTTCGAGTCACTTCTGGGGTGTGAGTTTTCAGTTGTATATAGTCCTGGGGACCATTCAGGCTTGTTTGCATTTGTGTTCCTCACGTGTGCCCCTAAGAATGAGGTGATTTGATAAAATGCTATGCCCAAGATTACCATCCGAGTGCCGGCGGGGAAGTGGTTTAAATAGCTTCGGCTATCACTTCCTTATGTCCGGTCGTGATGGTCAAGCGGATTAAGGCGTCCCTGTACATACCAGTTGCGTTGCTCCTGGCAGTACGGTTCGAGTCACTTCTGGGGTGTGAGTTTTCAGTTGTATATAGTCCTGGGGACCATTCAGGCTTGTTTGCATTTGTGTTCCTCACGTGTGCCCCTAAGAATGAGGTGATTTGATAAAATGCTATGCCAATATTACCATCCGAGTGCCGGCGGGGAAGTGGTTCAAATAGCTTCGGCTATCACTTCCTTATGTCCGGTCGTGATGGTCAAGCGGATTAAGGCGTCCCTATACATACTAGTTGCGTTGCTCCTGGCAGTATGGGTTCGAGTCACTTCTGGAGTGTGAGTTTTCAGTTGTATATAGTCCTGGGGACCATTCAGGGTTGTTTGCATTTGTGTTCCTTACGTGTGCCCCTAAGAATGAGGTGATTTGATAAAATGCTATGCCCAAGATTACCATCCGAGTGCCGGCGGGGAAGTGGTTCAAATAGCTTCGGCTATCACTTCCTTATGTCCGGTCGTGATGGTCAAGCGGATTAAGGCGTCCCTGTACATACTAGTTGCGTTGCTCCTGGCAGTATGGGTTCGAGTCACTTCTGGAGTGTGAGTTTTCAGTTGTATATAGTCCTGGGGACCATTCAGGGTTGTTTGCATTTGTGTTCCTTACGTGTGCCCCTAAGAATGAGGTGATTTGATAAAATGCTATGCCCAAGATTACCATCCGAGTGCCGGCGGGGAAGTGGTTCAAATAGCTTCGGCTATCACTTCCTTATGTCCGGTCGTGATGGTCAAGCGGATTAAGGCGTCCCTGTACATACCAGTTGCGTTGCTCCTGGCAGTATGGGTTCGAGTCACTTCTGGGGTGTGAGTTTTCAGTTGTATATAGTCCTGGGGACCATTCAGGCTTGTTTGCATTTGTGTTCCTCACGTGTGCCTCTAAGAATGAGGTGATTTGATAAAATGCTATGCCCAAAATTACCATCCGAGTGCCGGCGGGGAAGTGGTTCAAATAGCTTCGGCTATCACTTCCTTATGTCCGGTCGTGATGGTCAAGCGGATTAAGGCGTCCCTGTACATACTAGTTGCGTTGCTCCTGGCAGTATGGGTTCGAGTCACTTCTGGGGTGTGAGTTTTCAGTTGTATATAGTCCTGGGGACCATTCAGGCTTGTTTGCATTTGTGTTCCTCACGTGTGCCCCTAAGAATGAGGTGATTTGATAAAATGCTATGCCCAAGATTACCATCCGAGTGCCGGCGGGGAAGTGGTTTAAATAGCTTCGGCTATCACTTCCTTATGTCCGGTCGTGATGGTCAAGCGGATTAAGGCGTCCCTGTACATACCAGTTGCGTTGCTCCTGGCAGTACGGTTCGAGTCACTTCTGGGGTGTGAGTTTTCAGTTGTATATAGTCCTGGGGACCATTCAGGCTTGTTTGCATTTGTGTTCCTCACGTGTGCCCCTAAGAATGAGGTGATTTGATAAAATGCTATGGCCAATATTACCATCCGAGTGCCGGCGGGGAAGTGGTTCAAATAGCTTCGGCTATCACTTCCTTATGTCCGGTCGTGATGGTCAAGCGGATTAAGGCGTCCCTATACATACTAGTTGCGTTGCTCCTGGCAGTATGGGTTCGAGTCACTTCTGGAGTGTGAGTTTTCAGTTGTATATAGTCCTGGGGACCATTCAGGGTTGTTTGCATTTGTGTTCCTTACGTGTGCCCCTAAGAATGAGGTGATTTGATAAAATGCTATGCCCAAGATTACCATCCGAGTGCCGGCGGGGAAGTGGTTCAAATAGCTTCGGCTATCACTTCCTTATGTCCGGTCGTGATGGTCAAGCGGATTAAGGCGTCCCTGTACATACTAGTTGCGTTGCTCCTGGCAGTATGGGTTCGAGTCACTTCTGGAGTGTGAGTTTTCAGTTGTATATAGTCCTGGGGACCATTCAGGGTTGTTTGCATTTGTGTTCCTTACGTGTGCCCCTAAGAATGAGGTGATTTGATAAAATGCTATGCCCAAGATTACCATCCGAGTGCCGGCGGGGAAGTGGTTCAAATAGCTTCGGCTATCACTTCCTTATGTCCGGTCGTGATGGTCAAGCGGATTAAGGCGTCCCTGTACATACCAGTTGCGTTGCTCCTGGCAGTATGGGTTCGAGTCACTTCTGGGGTGTGAGTTTTCAGTTGTATATAGTCCTGGGGACCATTCAGGCTTGTTTGCATTTGTGTTCCTCACGTGTGCCTCTAAGAATGAGGTGATTTGATAAAATGCTATGCCCAAGATTACCATCCGAGTGCCGGCGGGGAAGTGGTTCAAATAGCTTCGGCTATCACTTCCTTATGTCCGGTCGTGATGGTCAAGCGGATTAAGGCGTCCCTGTACATACCTAGTTGCGTTGCTCCTGGCAGTATGGGTTCGAGTCACTTCTGGGGTGTGAGTTTTCAGTTGTATATAGTCCTGGGGACCATTCAGGCTTGTTTGCATTTGTGTTCCTCACGTGTGCCCCTAAGAATGAGGTGATTTGATAAAATGCTATGCCCAAGATTACCATCCGAGTGCCGGCGGGGAAGTGGTTCAAATAGCTTCGGCTATCACTTCCTTATGTCCGGTCGTGATGGTCAAGCGGATTAAGGCGTCCCTGTACATACCAGTTGCGTTGCTCCTGGCAGTACGGTTCGAGTCACTTCTGGGGTGTGAGTTTTCAGTTGTATATAGTCCTGGGGACCATTCAGGCTTGTTTGCATTTGTGTTCCTCACGTGTGCCCCTAAGAATGAGGTGATTTGATAAAATGCTATGCCAAGATTACCATCCGAGTGCCGGCGGGGAAGTGGTTCAAATAGCTTCGGCTATCACTTCCTTATGTCCGGTCGTGATGGTCAAGCGGATTAAGGCGTCCCTGTACATACTAGTTGCGTTGCTCCTGGCAGTATGGGTTCGAGTCACTTCTGGAGTGTGAGTTTTCAGTTGTATATAGTCCTGGGGACCATTCAGGCTTGTTTGCATTTGTGTTCCTCACGTGTGCCCCTAAGAATGAGGTGATTTGATAAAATGCTATGCCCAAGATTACCATCCGAGTGCCGGCGGGGAAGTGGTTCAAATAGCTTCGGCTATCACTTCCTTATGTCCGGTCGTGATGGTCAAGCGGATTAAGGCGTCCCTGTACATACCAGTTGCGTTGCTCCTGGCAGTATGGGTTCGAGTCACTTCTGGGGTGTGAGTTTTCAGTTGTATATAGTCCTGGGGACCATTCAGGCTTGTTTGCATTTGTGTTCCTCACGTGTGCCTCTAAGAATGAGGTGATTTGATAAAATGCTATGCCCAAGATTACCATCCGAGTGCCGGCGGGGAAGTGGTTCAAATAGCTTCGGCTATCACTTCCTTATGTCCGGTCGTGATGGTCAAGCGGATTAAGGCGTCCCTGTACATACTAGTTGCGTTGCTCCTGGCAGTATGGGTTCGAGTCACTTCTGGGGTGTGAGTTTTCAGTTGTATATAGTCCTGGGGACCATTCAGGCTTGTTTGCATTTGTGTTCCTCACGTGTGCCCCTAAGAATGAGGTGATTTGATAAAATGCTATGCCCAAGATTACCATCCGAGTGCCGGCGGGGAAGTGGTTCAAATAGCTTCGGCTATCACTTCCTTATGTCCGGTCGTGATGGTCAAGCGGATTAAGGCGTCCCTGTACATACCAGTTGCGTTGCTCCTGGCAGTACGGTTCGAGTCACTTCTGGGGTGTGAGTTTTCAGTTGTATATAGTCCTGGGGACCATTCAGGCTTGTTTGCATTTGTGTTCCTCACGTGTGCCCCTAAGAATGAGGTGATTTGATAAAATGCTATGGCCAATATTACCATCCGAGTGCCGGCGGGGAAGTGGTTCAAATAGCTTCGGCTATCACTTCCTTATGTCCGGTCGTGATGGTCAAGCGGATTAAGGCGTCCCTGTACATACTAGTTGCGTTGCTCCTGGCAGTATGGGTTCGAGTCACTTCTGGAGTGTGAGTTTTCAGTTGTATATAGTCCTGGGGACCATTCAGGCTTGTTTGCATTTGTGTTCCTTACGTGTGCCCCTAAGAATGAGGTGATTTGATAAAATGCTATGCCCAAGATTACCATCCGAGTGCCGGCGGGGAAGTGGTTCAAATAGCTTCGGCTATCACTTCCTTATGTCCGGTCGTGATGGTCAAGCGGATTAAGGCGTCCCTGTACATACTAGTTGCGTTGCTCCTGGCAGTATGGGTTCGAGTCACTTCTGGAGTGTGAGTTTTCAGTTGTATATAGTCCTGGGGACCATTCAGGCTTGTTTGCATTTGTGTTCCTTACGTGTGCCCCTAAGAATGAGGTGATTTGATAAAATGCTATGCCCAAGATTACCATCCGAGTGCCGGCGGGGAAGTGGTTCAAATAGCTTCGGCTATCACTTCCTTATGTCCGGTCGTGATGGTCAAGCGGATTAAGGCGTCCCTGTACATACCAGTTGCGTTGCTCCTGGCAGTATGGGTTCGAGTCACTTCTGGGGTGTGAGTTTTCAGTTGTATATAGTCCTGGGGACCATTCAGGCTTGTTTGCATTTGTGTTCCTCACGTGTGCCTCTAAGAATGAGGTGATTTGATAAAATGCTATGCCCAAGATTACCATCCGAGTGCCGGCGGGGAAGTGGTTCAAATAGCTTCGGCTATCACTTCCTTATGTCCGGTCGTGATGGTCAAGCGGATTAAGGCGTCCCTGTACATACTAGTTGCGTTGCTCCTGGCAGTATGGGTTCGAGTCACTTCTGGGGTGTGAGTTTTCAGTTGTATATAGTCCTGGGGACCATTCAGGCTTGTTTGCATTTGTGTTCCTCACGTGTGCCCCTAAGAATGAGGTGATTTGATAAAATGCTATGCCCAAGATTACCATCCGAGTGCCGGCGGGGAAGTGGTTCAAATAGCTTCGGCTATCACTTCCTTATGTCCGGTCGTGATGGTCAAGCGGATTAAGGCGTCCCTGTACATACCAGTTGCGTTGCTCCTGGCAGTACGGTTCGAGTCACTTCTGGGGTGTGAGTTTTCAGTTGTATATAGTCCTGGGGACCATTCAGGCTTGTTTGCATTTGTGTTCCTCACGTGTGCCCCTAAGAATGAGGTGATTTGATAAAATGCTATGGCCAATATTACCATCCGAGTGCCGGCGGGGAAGTGGTTCAAATAGCTTCGGCTATCACTTCCTTATGTCCGGTCGTGATGGTCAAGCGGATTAAGGCGTCCCTGTACATACTAGTTGCGTTGCTCCTGGCAGTATGGGTTCGAGTCACTTCTGGAGTGTGAGTTTTCAGTTGTATATAGTCCTGGGGACCATTCAGGCTTGTTTGCATTTGTGTTCCTTCACGTGTGCCCCTAAGAATGAGGTGATTTGATAAAATGCTATGCCCAAGATTACCATCCGAGTGCCGGCGGGGAAGTGGTTCAAATAGCTTCGGCTATCACTTCCTTATGTCCGGTCGTGATGGTCAAGCGGATTAAGGCGTCCCTGTACATACCAGTTGCGTTGCTCCTGGCAGTATGGGTTCGAGTCACTTCTGGGGTGTGAGTTTTCAGTTGTATATAGTCCTGGGGACCATTCAGGCTTGTTTGCATTTGTGTTCCTCACGTGTGCCTCTAAGAATGAGGTGATTTGATAAAATGCTATGCCCAAGATTACCATCCGAGTGCCGGCGGGGAAGTGGTTCAAATAGCTTCGGCTATCACTTCCTTATGTCCGGTCGTGATGGTCAAGCGGATTAAGGCGTCCCTGTACATACTAGTTGCGTTGCTCCTGGCAGTATGGGTTCGAGTCACTTCTGGGGTGTGAGTTTTCAGTTGTATATAGTCCTGGGGACCATTCAGGCTTGTTTGCATTTGTGTTCCTCACGTGTGCCCCTAAGAATGAGGTGATTTGATAAAATGCTATGCCCAAGATTACCATCCGAGTGCCGGCGGGGAAGTGGTTTCAAATAGCTTCGGCTATCACTTCCTTATGTCCGGTCGTGATGGTCAAGCGGATTAAGGCGTCCCTGTACATACCAGTTGCGTTGCTCCTGGCAGTACGGTTCGAGTCACTTCTGGGGTGTGAGTTTTCAGTTGTATATAGTCCTGGGGACCATTCAGGCTTGTTTGCATTTGTGTTCCTCACGTGTGCCCCTAAGAATGAGGTGATTTGATAAAATGCTATGCCCAAGATTACCATCCGAGTGCCGGCGGGGAAGTGGTTCAAATAGCTTCGGCTATCACTTCCTTATGTCCGGTCGTGATGGTCAAGCGGATTAAGGCGTCCCTGTACATACCAGTTGCGTTGCTCCTGGCAGTATGGGTTCGAGTCACTTCTGGGGTGTGAGTTTTCAGTTGTATATAGTCCTGGGGACCATTCAGGCTTGTTTGCATTTGTGTTCCTCACGTGTGCCCCTAAGAATGAGGTGATTTGATAAAATGCTATGCCCAAGATTACCATCCGAGTGCCGGCGGGGAAGTGGTTCAAATAGCTTCGGCTATCACTTCCTTATGTCCGGTCGTGATGGTCAAGCGGATTAAGGCGTCCCTGTACATACTAGTTGCGTTGCTCCTGGCAGTATGGGTTCGAGTCACTTCTGGGGTGTGAGTTTTCAGTTGTATATAGTCCTGGGGACCATTCAGGCTTGTTTGCATTTGTGTTCCTCACGTGTGCCCCTAAGAATGAGGTGATTTGATAAAATGCTATGCCCAAGATTACCATCCGAGTGCCAGCGGGGAAGTGCTTCAAATAGCTTCGGCTATCACTTCCTTATGTCCGGTCGTGATGGTCAAGCGGGTTAAGGCGTCCCTGTACATACCAGTTGCGTTGCTCCTGGCAGTATGGGTTCGAGTCACTTCTGGGGTGTGAGTTTTCAGTTGTATATAGTCCTGGGGACCATTCAGGCTTGTTTGCATTTGTGTTCCTAACGTGTGCCCCTAAGAATGAGGTGATTTGATAAAATGCTATGCCCAAGATTACCATCCGAGTGCCGGCGGGGAAGTGGTTCAAATAGCTCCGGCTATCACTTCTTATGTCCGGTCGTGATGGTCAAGCGGATTAAGGCATCCCTGTACATACCAGTTGCGTTGCTCCTGGCAGTATGGGTTCGAGTCACTTCTGGGGTGTGAGTTTTCAGTTGTATATAGTCCTGGAGACCATTCAGGCTTGTTTGCATTTGTGTTCCTCACGTGTGCCCCTAAGAATGAGGTGATTTGATAAAATGCTATGCCCAAGATTACCATCCGAGTGCCGGCGGGGAAGTGGTTCAAATAGCTTCGGCTATCACTTCCATATGTCCGGTCGTGATGGTCAAGCGGATTAAGGCGTCCCTGTACATACCAGTTGCGTTGCTCCTGGCAGTATGGGTTCGAGTCACTTCTGGGGTGTGAGTTTTCAGTTGTATATAGTCCTGGGGACCATTCAGGCTTGTTTGCATTTGTGTTCCTCACGTGTGCCCCTAAGAATGAGGTGATTTGATAAAATGCTATGCCCAAGATTACCATCCGAGTGCCGGCGGGGAAGTGGTTCAAATAGCTTCGGCTATCACTTCCTTATGTCCGGTCGTGATGGTCAAGCGGATTAAGGCGTCCCTGTACATACTAGTTGCGTTGCTCCTGGCAGTATGGGTTCGAGTCACTTCTGGGGTGTGAGTTTTCAGTTGTATATAGTCCTGGGGACCATTCAGGCTTGTTTGCATTTGTGTTCCTCACGTGTGCCCCTAAGAATGAGGTGATTTGATAAAATGCTATGCCCAAGATTACCATCCGAGTGCCAGCGGGGAAGTGCTTCAAATAGCTTCGGCTATCACTTCCTTATGTCCGGTCGTGATGGTCAAGCGGATTAAGGCGTCCCTGTACATACCAGTTGCGTTGCTCCTGGCAGTATGGGTTCGAGTCACTTCTGGGGTGTGAGTTTTCAGTTGTATATAGTCCTGGGGACCATTCAGGCTTGTTTGCATTTGTGTTCCTAACGTGTGCCCCTAAGAATGAGGTGATTTGATAAAATGCTATGCCCAAGATTACCATCCGAGTGCCGGCGGGGAAGTGGTTCAAATAGCTCCGGCTATCACTTCTTTATGTCCGGGCGTGATGGTCAAGCGGATTAAGGCGTCCCTGTACATACCAGTTGCGTTGCTCCTGGCAGTATGGGTTCGAGTCACTTCTGGGGTGTGAGTTTTCAGTTGTATATAGTCCTGGAGACCATTCAGGCTTGTTTGCATTTGTGTTCCTCACGTGTGGCCCTAAGAATGAGGTGATTTGATAAAATGCTATGCCCAAGATTACCATCCGAGTGCCGGCGGGGAAGTGGTTCAAATAGCTTCGGCTATCACTTCCTTATGTCCGGTCGTGATGGTCAAGCGGATTAAGGCGTCCCTGTACATACCAGTTGCGTTGCTCCTGGCAGTATGGGTTCGAGTCACTTCTGGGGTGTGAGTTTTCAGTTGTATATAGTCCTGGGGACCATTCAGGCTTGTTTGCATTTGTGTTCCTCACGTGTGCCCCTAAGAATGAGGTGATTTGATAAAATGCTATGCCCAAGATTACCATCCGAGTGCCGGCGGGGAAGTGGTTCAAATAACTTCGGCAATCACTTCCTTATGTCCGGTCGTGATGGTCAAGCGGATTAAGGTCTAAATTGCAGATATTTTGCAGCACATGATGTAAACAATGTATTAACTCATAATCACAATATCTCTGTAATCAATTTGAACGTTAGATCCCTTGGTAAACACTTCGATGATGTTAGTGCCTTGATTGAAGCTATTGACAACAAATTCTCTTTTATTATACTTACTGAAACATGGTTGAAAGAGGATACTACTCAGCTCTTTAACATGCCTCAGCAATTCACAACTGTCGTCAACTTCAGAGAGGTGGTGGCACTGCTCTTTACTACCACCAAGAACTAACATGCTTAAAAGAAATTAGAACCAGAGACTGCTATGGGGAGTATATCTTCGCCAGCTTCAGAGTCAAGGGTGCCGAGTCTGTCCTGACTGTGGGTGCAGTTTATAGAATTCCTAACACTGATGTGTCCGAATTCAACTCAAACCTTAGAAATCTAATACTTGATAACAGACTGAACAAAAACCACCTAATTATCGCAGGGGACTTTAATATTGACCTCTGCGAGCCTGAACACCCCACGGCTGTTAGCTTCCTCAACTGTATGAATTCCTGCTTCCTCATACCCTTAATCACTAGACCTACTAGAATCACTGATAGCACTGCCACGACGCTCGATCACATCTGGACAAACATAACCTCTCCGCTTACTTCAGGTATAATCACCGATAGCACTACAGATCATTACCCCACATTTCTCTTAACTAACATTAGCAAACCACCTCTTGAGTCAAGAGTGATACGTTTTAGACTACACAATGAAACTGCTATAGACAATTTTATAACTGCTGCTGATAATGTCAACTGGGAGTCCGAGTTAGGTAACATAGTGGACATCTACCTAGCAGTGCAATCTTTTCTTCAAAAAACTCTTAGCCTTTATAATACCCACTGTCCTATGCTTACAAAACAAGTCACAACCAAAAGGCTTAACAATCCCTGGCTTACAAAGGGAATACTTAAATCTATTAATAAAAAACATGACCTTGAGAAGAAGTATAGGTTCGGAATTGTCTCCAAAGAATTCTCAAAGAATTACTCATTATTGCTGTCTAAGATAATTAGACGAGCCAAAACTAAATACTACGAAGATAAATTTACCCAAATAAAGAGCAACATTAAACAAACTTGGAGAACAATTTCTCAAATATTGGGATCAAAGAAGTCTTTAAATAACAAACCGACTCTCCTGTCTAATAACGATGGTCAGCTTTCAGCCTCTGATTCTGCTATTGAGTTCAATAGGTTCTTCTCTTCCATTGGTTCATCCCTTGCAAATGATATTCCATCTTCCAGTACAGACATTAATGACTATCTTACAGGTAACTATCCACAGTCTCTGTACCTAAAGCCTATTAATTCCACTGACGTCAATGAGATAATCCTTTCCCTTAAAACCAAGTCTGGTGCCCTTGAGGAGATACCAACTTTAATTTACAAAAAAGCCTCCAGATCTTTAGCCCCTGCGATTGCTTTGCTCTTCAACAAGTCACTTGAACTCCAAACCTTCCCAGATATTCTAAAAAAAGCGAGAGTAACGCCTGTCCACAAATGTGGTAATTTCACAGATGTTAACAACTACAGACCTATATCTATCCTGCCAAACTTGTCAAAAATTTTTGAAAAACTAATCTATAAGCAGCTTTACTCATATCTAGCCAAACTCAATATACTTAGCCCTTGCCAATATGGCTTCAGACCCAAAAAAAGCACTAACGATGCACTTATTAGTATGCTTAACTCGATTCATACAGCTCTTGATAAAAATGAGTTCCCTGTTGGGTTGTTTGTGGACCTGCGTAAAGCTTTTGATACTGTCAACCACCAAAACCTTCTTCTTAAATTACATCATTATGGAGTCAGAGGACACTCCCTACAATACCTCAAATCCTACCTTACTGACAGGCTCCAATATGTTTCTGTGAATAATATAATTTCTCCCACCCTACCCATCAACATTGGTGTTCCCCAGGGCAGCATACTTGGCCCTCTCCTCTTTCTCATCTACATTAATGACCTTCCAAATGCCTCCCAACACCTCAAACCAATTCTATTTGCTGACGACACAACCTTCATTTACTCCAGTCCTGATCCCCTTGCTCTAAATGCCACAGTAAATACTGAGCTAAATAAAGTCCATCTGTGGCTAACTGCCAACAAACTCACCCTTAACATTGACAAAACCTTCTATATTCTGTTTGGCAATAAATCCTCTAATCAAATAAATCTCAAAATAAACAATACCCAAATTTGTAACAAATTAGATGGCAAATTCCTTGGCATCCTCATTGACCACAAGCTGAATTTCCAGGGACACATTCTAAATATATCTAGGTTGGACATCAACCTAGCAGTGCAATCTTTTCTTCAAAAAACTCTTAGCCTTTATAATACCCACTGTCCTATGCTTACAAAACAAGTCACAACCAAAAGGCTTAACAATCCCTGGCTTACAAAGGGAATACTTAAATCTATTAATAAAAAACATGACCTTGAGAAGAAGTATAGGTTCGGAATTGTCTCCAAAGAATTCTCAAAGAATTACTCATTATTGCTGTCTAAGATAATTAGACGAGCCAAAACTAAATACTACGAAGATAAATTTACCCAAATAAAGAGCAACATTAAACAAACTTGGAGAACAATTTCTCAAATATTGGGATCAAAGAAGTCTTTAAATAACAAACCGACTCTCCTGTCTAATAACGATGGTCAGCTTTCAGCCTCTGATTCTGCTATTGAGTTCAATAGGTTCTTCTCTTCCATTGGTTCATCCCTTGCAAATGATATTCCATCTTCCAGTACAGACATTAATGACTATCTTACAGGTAACTATCCACAGTCTCTGTACCTAAAGCCTATTAATTCCACTGACGTCAATGAGATAATCCTTTCCCTTAAAACCAAGTCTGGTGCCCTTGAGGAGATACCAACTTTAATTTACAAAAAAGCCTCCAGATCTTTAGCCCCTGCGATTGCTTTGCTCTTCAACAAGTCACTTGAACTCCAAACCTTCCCAGATATTCTAAAAAAAGCGAGAGTAACGCCTGTCCACAAATGTGGTAATTTCACAGATGTTAACAACTACAGACCTATATCTATCCTGCCAAACTTGTCAAAAATTTTTGAAAAACTAATCTATAAGCAGCTTTACTCATATCTAGCCAAACTCAATATACTTAGCCCTTGCCAATATGGCTTCAGACCCAAAAAAAGCACTAACGATGCACTTATTAGTATGCTTAACTCGATTCATACAGCTCTTGATAAAAATGAGTTCCCTGTTGGGTTGTTTGTGGACCTGCGTAAAGCTTTTGATACTGTCAACCACCAAAACCTTCTTCTTAAATTACATCATTATGGAGTCAGAGGACACTCCCTACAATACCTCAAATCCTACCTTACTGACAGGCTCCAATATGTTTCTGTGAATAATATAATTTCTCCCACCCTACCCATCAACATTGGTGTTCCCCAGGGCAGCATACTTGGCCCTCTCCTCTTTCTCATCTACATTAATGACCTTCCAAATGCCTCCCAACACCTCAAACCAATTCTATTTGCTGACGACACAACCTTCATTTACTCCAGTCCTGATCCCCTTGCTCTAAATGCCACAGTAAATACTGAGCTAAATAAAGTCCATCTGTGGCTAACTGCCAACAAACTCACCCTTAACATTGACAAAACCTTCTATATTCTGTTTGGCAATAAATCCTCTAATCAAATAAATCTCAAAATAAACAATACCCAAATTTGTAACAAATTAGATGGCAAATTCCTTGGCATCCTCATTGACCACAAGCTGAATTTCCAGGGACACATTCTAAATATATCTAGGTTGGACATCAACCTAGCAGTGCAATCTTTTCTTCAAAAAACTCTTAGCCTTTATAATACCCACTGTCCTATGCTTACAAAACAAGTCACAACCAAAAGGCTTAACAATCCCTGGCTTACAAAGGGAATACTTAAATCTATTAATAAAAAACATGACCTTGAGAAGAAGTATAGGTTCGGAATTGTCTCCAAAGAATTCTCAAAGAATTACTCATTATTGCTGTCTAAGATAATTAGACGAGCCAAAACTAAATACTACGAAGATAAATTTACCCAAATAAAGAGCAACATTAAACAAACTTGGAGAACAATTTCTCAAATATTGGGATCAAAGAAGTCTTTAAATAACAAACCGACTCTCCTGTCTAATAACGATGGTCAGCTTTCAGCCTCTGATTCTGCTATTGAGTTCAATAGGTTCTTCTCTTCCATTGGTTCATCCCTTGCAAATGATATTCCATCTTCCAGTACAGACATTAATGACTATCTTACAGGTAACTATCCACAGTCTCTGTACCTAAAGCCTATTAATTCCACTGACGTCAATGAGATAATCCTTTCCCTTAAAACCAAGTCTGGTGCCCTTGAGGAGATACCAACTTTAATTTACAAAAAAGCCTCCAGATCTTTAGCCCCTGCGATTGCTTTGCTCTTCAACAAGTCACTTGAACTCCAAACCTTCCCAGATATTCTAAAAAAGCGAGAGTAACGCCTGTCCACAAATGTGGTAATTTCACAGATGTTAACAACTACAGACCTATATCTATCCTGCCAAACTTGTCAAAAATTTTTGAAAAACTAATCTATAAGCAGCTTTACTCATATCTAGCCAAACTCAATATACTTAGCCCTTGCCAATATGGCTTCAGACCCAAAAAAAGCACTAACGATGCACTTATTAGTATGCTTAACTCGATTCATACAGCTCTTGATAAAAATGAGTTCCCTGTTGGGTTGTTTGTGGACCTGCGTAAAGCTTTTGATACTGTCAACCACCAAAACCTTCTTCTTAAATTACATCATTATGGAGTCAGAGGACACTCCCTACAATACGTCAAATCCTACCTTACTGACAGGCTCCAATATGTTTCTGTGAATAATATAATTTCTCCCACCCTACCCATCAACATTGGTGTTCCCCAGGGCAGCATACTTGGCCCTCTCCTCTTTCTCATCTACATTAATGACCTTCCAAATGCCTCCCAACACCTCAAACCAATTCTATTTGCTGACGACACAACCTTCATTTACTCCAGTCCTGATCCCCTTGCTCTAAATGCCACAGTAAATACTGAGCTAAATAAAGTCCATCTGTGGCTAACTGCCAACAAACTCACCCTTAACATTGACAAAACCTTCTATATTCTGTTTGGTAATAAATCCTCTAATCAAATAAATCTCAAAATAAACAATACCCAAATTTGTAACAAATTAGATGGCAAATTCCTTGGCATCCTCATTGACCACAAGCTGAATTTCCAGGGACACATTCTAAATATATCAAAAAAAGTTTCAAAAACTGTGGGCATTCTTTCTAAGATCAGATATTATGTACCACGCCCTGCCCTGGTGACTCTCTATTACTCCCTTATCTATCCATATCTCAACTATGGTATTTGTGCTTGGGGCTCTACTACCCAAAATCACTTACGTCCTCTAATTACTCAACACAAAGCTGCTATTAGGACAATATCCAATTCTGGCCCCAGACATCACTCGGTACCCCTACTTAAATCTCTGAATATGTTAGACATTAAGTCACTGCACATTCTCTCATGTATATTATACATATATAAAACGCTAAACTATAATGCCAATCCTGATCTCAAAAGCTTCATAGAAGGTTGTATCAGAACCCATGAGCATCACACCAGAAATAAATACAGTTTTGATATTCCTAGAGTACGACTTAATCAAACTAGAAATGCTCTACAAATCAAGGGGCCCAGAATGTGGAATGACCTTCCCAACCATGTTAAAGACTGTACCTCTCTCAACCAGTTTAAGTTAAAAGCGAAGCTATACCTAATAAATTCCCTGTAACCTACCTTACCCTTCTATTGTCAACCAATGTCTGTTTTTTTTCTTTAAAGAGCGCTGTTTGTCGACATAATTGTATTTGTGCTGCTTTTTCATCTATGTTTTCATTTCTTGTTTTCATTCTACTCATTATGCTCAATTAGTATTAAGCTTGTCATTTAAGTTTATCATGCCCGAAACGCTTTGCGTAATAGTGGCTTTAGGCATTGTATGTACTAGCTCTACCTATAAGTCAAACAATTCTTGTAAATATTTATTGTATGTATGTACCTTACCTAAATAAAATTGTATTGTATTGTATTGTATTGTAAGGCGTCCCTGTACATACCAGTTGCGTTGCTCCTGGCAGTATGGGTTCGAGTCACTTCTGGGGTGTGAGTTTTCAGTTGTATATAGTCCTGGGGACCATTTAGGCTTGTTTGCATTTGTGTTCCTCACGTGTGCCCCTAAGAATGAGGTGATTTGATAAAATGCTATGCCCAAGATTACCATCCGAGTGCCGGCGGGGAAGTGGTTCAAATAGCTTCGGCTATCACTTCCTTATGTCCGGTCGTGATGGTCAAGCGGATTAAGGCGTCCCTGTACATACCAGTTGCGTTGCTCCTGGCAGTATGGGTTCGAGTCACTTCTGGGGTGTGAGTTTTCAGTTGTATATAGTCCTGGGGACCATTCAGGCTTGTTTGCATTTGTGTTCCTCACGTGTGCCCCTAAGAATGAGGTGATTTGATAAAATGCTATGCCCAAGATTACCATCCAAGTGCCGGCGGGGAAGTGGTTCAAATAGCTCCGGCTATCACTTCTTTATGTCCGGTCGTGATGGTCAAGCGGATTAAGGCGTCCCTGTACATACCAGTTGCGTTGCTCCTGGCAGTATGGGTTCGAGTCACTTGTGGGGTGTGAGTTTTCAGTTGTATATAGTCCTGGGGACCATTCAGGCTTGTTTGCATTTGTGTTCCTCACGTGTGCCCCTAAGAATGAGGTGATTTGATAAAATGCTATGCCCAAGACTACCATCCGAGTGCCGGCGGGGAAGTGGTTCAAATAGCTCTGGCTATCACTTCTTTATGTTCGGTCGTGATGGTCAAGCGGATTAAGGCGTCCCTGTACATTCCAGTTGCGTTGCTCCTGGCAGTATGGGTTCGAGTCACTTCTGGGGTGTGAGTTTTCAGTTGTATATAGTCCTGGGGACCATTCAGGCTTGTTTGCATTTGTGTTCCTCACGTGTGCCTCTAAGAATGAGGTGATTTGATAAAATGCTATGCCCAAGATTACCATCCGAGTGCCGGTGGAGAAGTGGGGAAGTGGTTCAAATAGCTTCGGCTATCACTTCCTTATGTCCGGTCGTGATGGTCAAGCGGATTAAGGCGTCCCTGTACATACCAGTTGCGTTGCTCCTGGCAGTATGGGTTTGAGTCACTTCTGGGGTGTGGGTTTTCAGTTGTATATAGTCCTGGGGACCATTAAGGCTTGTTTGCATTTGTGTTCCTCACGTGTGCCCCTAAGAATGAGGTGATTTGATAAAATGCTATGCCCAAGATTACCATCCGAGTGCCGGCGGGGAAGTGGTTCAAATAGCTTCGGCTATCACTTCCTTATGTCCGGTCGTGATGGTCAAGCGGATTAAGGCATCCCTGCACATACCAGTTGCGTTGCTCCTGGCAGTATGGGTTCGAGTCACTTCTGGAGTGTGAGTTTTCAGTTGTATATAGTCCTGGGGACCATTCAGGCTTGTTTGCATTTGTGTTCCTCACGTGTGCCCCTAACTGAAAAAATGAATATATATATATATATATATATATATATTCATATATATATATATATTCAGTTGCATATTGTCCTGGGGACCATTCAGGCTTGTTCGCATATATATATATATATATATATATATATATATATATATATATATATATATATATATATATATATATCTATATATATATTATTAAATATGACCGAAAAAGTAAGATTAATAATTCTAACACGAATTTTCTCAATCTTTCGTACATTACGCTTCACTGTTGGAGGTAAATCAAAAATCACTTCTCCAAAATTCATTTTTATTTCTAGTCTGATGCGACACGGGCGCGTTTCGTAAAACTTATTACATTTTCAAAGACTTCACAAATACACAACTGATTAGAACTTGCATTTCCCTGATTTTATTTCCATTTCCTTCAGCTCCTGCAGATGTCTGACATCAGGTACCTGTGTAAAAATGTCGTCAACATACCTGCAGTATATGGCCGGTTTCAAGTTCATGTCGACTAAGACTTTTTGCTCGATGGTACCCATGTAGAAGTTTGCAAACAGGACACCTAGGGGAGAACCCATGGCGACCCCATCTACTTGCTTATACATGTGCCCATCCGGGCTCAAGAAGGGTGCCTCTTTAGTACAAGCTTGGAGTAGTTTCCTCAGAATACTTTCTGGCATGTCAAGAGGAGTACAGGCTGGATCACGATACACTCTGTCGGCTATCATTCCGATTGTCTCGTCCACAGGTACGTTGGTAAACAGCGATTCTACGTCCAACGAGGCTCTTATCCCTGTGGCCCGTGCGCCCCGCAGTAAGTCCACAAATTCCTTTGGAGACTTCAGGCTGAAGGCGCAAGGAACATAAGGAGTCAGCAGGCCGTTGAGTCGCTTCGCCAGTCTGTACGTGGGTGTGGGTATCTGGCTAATGATTGGCCGAAGTGGGTTTCCAGGCTTGTGCGTCTTGACATTTCCATACGCATATCCAGGTTTATATTCCCCAATGATCTTTGGCAGGTGGAGTCCGGATTTCTTGGCGTTCACAGTTTCGATCAGTTTGTTGACCTTTGCTTTTAATTCGGCTGTAGTGTCCTTCGTTACTCTTTGGAACTTAGTTTGGTCAAAGAGTATGATGTTCATTTTCGCCAGATATTCGTCTTTTTTAAGAATGACATATATTGGCGACTTGTCACCTCTCCTGACAACTATCTCCTTGTTCTCACGAAGGCTTTTAGCTACCGCTTTAAGCTCGGGGGACAGTATGGTGCTTCTGTAGTTGCCTCGATTCTTTCCTCCTTCTGCAATAAGTTCTGCTTGTAAGGTATCTTTGGTAGTGACCTTCTTTTGTGTCTCGAGGTCGAATATGTCGTCCAACAGAATTTCCAACTCTACTTTCCGGGCCATTTCACTCGGTCTGGACATAACATGACAGTTTATGCCCAGATTTAGGAGAGTGACTTGGTCCTCAGTGAGGTTAATTCCTGCAAGGTTCAGGAAGCCATCTCTTGGTCGTGGAATTGCCATAGGTCCTCCATATAATGTTGTTAGTTTCTTGATAATCCTTGTTTCAGTGCTGAGGTGATGTTGGTCTGTGAGGATGTCGAGGTGTTGTTCAATGCGGGTACGGATACTATGGTCGATGTTGCTATTTCTCCACTCGTTTGTAGCATGAAGTAGTTGCGTTTTGTTGTCTTTGATTTCATTCTCTGCCTTGTATATCTGATCACGAATCAGATCCTGGCGATATTTTATCGTGAAGGCTTGATTCCTTGCTGCTGGGTCGTGCACTTTAACATTAGTATATTTTGGTAGCAGTCTTTCCTGTAGACATATATTATTAAATATGACCGAAAAAGTAAGATTAATAATTCTAACACGAATTTTCTCAATCTTTCGTACATTACGCTTCACTGTTGGAGGTAAATCAAAAATCACTTCTCCAAAATTCATTTTTATTTCTAGTCTGACGCGACACGGGCGCGTTTCGTAAAACTTATTACATTTTCAAAGACTTCACAAATACACAACTGATTAGAACTTGCATTTCCCTGATTTTATATCTACATTTGAGTGAGGTGGGAAGGGTGATGTGGCATTACATTTGAGTGAGGTGGGAAGGGTGATGTGGCATTAACACAAGACGGAACACTAGGGGATATTAATAGGGTATTAAAAGTATCAACACAAGACAGAACAGAAACAATGGGTATTGAATAGAAGTGTTTGTAGAAAGCCTATTGGTCCATATTTCTTGATGCTTCTATATTGGAGCGGAGTCTTGAGGTGGGTAGAATATAGTTGTGCAATAATTGGCTGTTGATTGCTGGTGTTGACTTCTTGATGTGTAGTGCCTCGCAAACGTCAAGCCGCCTGCCGGACTCCACCTGCCAAAGATCATTGGGGAATATAAACCTGGATATGCGTATGGAAATGTCAAGACGCACAAGCCTGGAAACCCACTTCGGCCAATCATTAGCCAGATACCCACACCCACGTACAGACTGGCGAAGCGACTCAACGGCCTGCTGTGATTTCTTGTCACTGTTGATGGTAATTTTAAAACCAATTCTCCAAAATTCATTTTTATTTCTAGTCTGGTGCGACACTTGAACGCGTTTCGTAATAACTTATTACATTTTCAAAGACTTTTAGTTTACACACACACAACTATAACCTGCAAACACTAAACAGAGTTCTTACTATACTATTATTTAAACTGATTGATTGATGAAGATTAAGCCACCCAAAAAGGTTGCACGGGCATGAATACCCGTAAGTGGTGGCCCTTTTGAGCCATGACCAGTATCAAGAGATGATACTGGAGATCTGTGGAGGCGCGACTACACCCTGCGTGACGGGAGATGTCTCCCGTGGTGATGAGGAATGATTTAAACAGCTTTCAATTTTTTTTATACCCGCATTTTGGGTGAGGTGATATGTTACAACCGTTTTGGATGAGGTGAACAAAACTTTTCAACACAAGACAGAACACGAAACAATGGGTATTAATTCGGTAAATTGAAGGTAAGAATGGAAGTAATTGCAGAGGGCCTATTGGACCATATTTCTTGATGCTTCTATATTGGAGCGGAGTCTTGAAGTGGGTAGAATATAGTTGTGCATTAATTGGCTGTTGATTGCTGGTGTTGACTTCTTGATGTGTAGTGCCTCGCAGATGTCAAGCCGCCTGCCATCGCTGTATCTATCGATGATTTCTGTGTTGTTTACTAAGATTTCTCTGGTGATGGTCTGGTTGTGGGAAGAGATTATATGTTCCTTAATGGAGCCCTGTTGCTTATGCAACAGGGCTCCATTGACCTGAAACAACAACCTGATTAACCTGAAACAACAACATAAAACTCTTGTAGAAACAAAGACACTCCGTAAGTTAACAGCCCTAAACGGTGGACAGTTAAAGATCCCTCGTCCAAAAGATGGCTACATTAACCTGACTTCTTATGATCTTACCCAGGACCAACGAGACCTCTTAAATCTTGGTCTAAATTGTAAATTCTTATCTAAACCAAAGATGCATCAAAAACGCCTGGAAATCGAAATGCTTCTGGACGATATCCATAAGGTAGAAGACAACAAAAAAGTCATCACCACTGACACACTTCAAGCTGAACTACTAACAGAAGCGGGGAAAAAACGAGGAACATATTCATCTACAATCTTAACCCAACGACTCAAAGAAGCAGCAAAACAACTAAAAAATCTGAAAGACGTAACAATAAGAAAAGCCGATAAGACAGCAGCATATGTGTTGATTCCTACCCAAGAATACATGAACAAAATTAGCGACATCCTTAGTGACGACTCCAAATTTCAACGAATCACGAGGAACCTTGTAGAAGACCTTAAGCGGAAAGTAAACAGAACAATTACAGCAATCAACGCAAAGAAAGGTAGTGTGCATTTCAATAAACTTCAAGGCGACTATGGCTTAGGATATGCCTATGGCAATGTTAAGACACACAAACCAGGTAACCCACTACGCCCTATAATCAGCCAAATACCAACCCCAACTTATCACCTGGCAAAAAGACTTAATGAATTCCTAACTCCATACATTCCAAGTAAGTATAGTCTACAATCTTCAGCAGATTTTCTAGAATTAATCAAATCTACCCAGCCCGATGGAATCATTGCTTCCCTGGACGTCGAATCCCTATTTACCAACGTCCCAGTCGACACAACCATAGGAATGATACTGGACAGAGTATACAGAGACGAGAGCACCCCCAAATTAGACATACCTGAGCCACACTTGAAGAGTCTTCTCCAAGAATGTAAAAAGGAAGCCCCTTTCATCAGTCCACAAGGAGACATGTATTTACAAATAGACGGAGTAGCAATGGGCTCCCCCTTAGGAGTCTTATTTGCTAATTTTTATATGGGAACCATCGAAGACAGAGTCTTCAGCAGCAGAAAAAAAACAACTGTATATTGCCGTTATGTAGATGACATATTCGTAATAGTAAAAGACTCAGATGAACTAATTGATCTAAAAACCCATCTAGAGAGAGAGAGTCAGTACTCCGATTTACACATGAAAATAGTGAAAATAACAGTCTGTCATTCTTGGATGTACTAATAACAAAAACAGGAACCTCTTTAAGCACCAACGTATATACCAAGCCCACCAACATAGGATTATGCCTGAACGGTAGAAGTGAGTGCCCCCAAAGATACAAAGCCAGTGTTCTCAATGTTTATATTCGTCGAGCGCTAACCCACTGCTCTGAATGGAGCAACGTGAGTAGAGAGTTTAAAAGAGTAACTCAGGTATTGGTGAACAATGGATATAGTAACGCGGAAATAAACGCTGCTATAAGAAGACACTTGGACCGTTGGTATAATCCTGAACCTAGAACAGAAACCACAATACCCCCAATAAAATTATATTACAAATCAACCATGCACAGTGAACATATAAAAGAGGAAAGAACATAAGAACATAAGAACAAAGGCGACTGCAGAAGGCCTATTGGCCCATACGAGGCAGCTCCTATTCTATAACCACCCAATCCCACTCATATACTTGTCCAACCCGCGCTTGAAACAATCGAGGGACCCCACCTCCACCACGTTACGCGGCAATTGGTTCCACAAATCTACAACCCTGTTACTGAACCAGTATTTACCCAAGTCTTTCCTAAATCTAAACTTATCCAATTTATACCCATTGTTTCGTGTTCTGTCCTGTGTTGATACTTTTAATACCCTATTAATATCCCCCTTGTTATGTCCATTCACCCACTTGTAAACCTCTATCATGTCGCCCCTAACATAAGAACATAAGAACATAAGAACAAAGGTAACTGCAGAAGGCCTATTGGCCCATACGAGGCAGCTCCTATTCTATAACCACCCAATCCCACTCATATACTTGTCCAACCCGTGCTTGAAACAATCGAGGGACCCCACCTCAACAATGTTACGCGGCAATTGGTTCCACAAATCAACAACCCTGTTACTGAACCAGTATTTACCCAAGTCTTTCCTAAATCTAAACTTATCCAATTTATACCCATTGTTTCGTGTTCTGTCCTGTGTTGATACTTTTAATACCCTACTAATATCCCCCCGGTTATGTCCATTCATCCACTTGTAAACCTCTATCATGTCACCCCTAACTCTTCGCCTTTCCAGTGAATGCAACTTAAGCTTTGTTAATCTTTCTTCATATGAAAGATTTCTAATTTGGGGAATTAACTTAGTCATCCTACGCTGGACACGTTCAAGTGAATTTATATCCATTCTATAATATGGCGACCAAAACTGAACTGCATAATCTAAATGGGGCCTAACTAGAGCAAGATATAGCTTGAGAACCACACCAGGTGTCTTGTTACTAACGCTGCGATTAATAAATCCAAGTGTCCGATTTGCCTTATTACGAACATTCATGCATTGATCCTTTTGTTTTAAATTCTTACTAATCATAACTCCCAGATCCCTTTCGCAATCCGACTTCGCAATCACAACACCATCTAGCTCGTATCTTGTAACTCTATCATCATTACCTAACCTCAGAACTTTACATTTATCAGCATTAAACTGCATCTGCCAATCCTTTGACCATTTCAAAACCCTATCTAGATCAACTTGAAGTGATAGTGAGTCCTCCTCCGAATTAATTTCCCTACCGATTTTCGTATCATCGGCAAATTTGCAAATGTTGCTACTCAAACCTGAATCTAAATCATTTATATAAATTATAAACAACAGAGGTCCCAGGACAGAGCCTTGAGGCACTCCACTTACAACATTTTCCCACTCTGACTTGATTCCATTTATACTAACTCTCTGTTTCCTTTGGAATAGCCATGCCCTAATCCAAGTTAATATAGCACCCCCAATACCATGAGCTTCTATTTTTTTAATTAGTCTTTCATGTGGCACTATCAAAAGCTTTGCTAAAGTCAAGGTACACAACATCACAATCCTTACCACTATCAACTGCCTCAACTATGCTGGAATAAAAAGTTAGCAAATTTGTTAAACATGAACGGCCATTTGTAAAACCATGTTGCGACTCATTTATTAATTTATGTTTTTCAAGATGGAGACGAATTGTATTTGCAATTATTGATTCAAGTAACTTTCCCACAATAGACGTTAGGCTAATTGGCCGATAGTTTGACGCAAGTGATCTATCTCCTTTCTTAAAAATTGGTACCACATTAGCTACCTTCCATGACTCTGGCACTCTGCCTGACTCTATTGATTTATTAAATATGATAGACAGTGGCTCGGAAAGCTCCTGTTTGCATTCTTTAAGCACCCTGGCAAACACTTCATCCAGCCATGGGGATTTGTTTGGTTTTAGTTTTTCTAATTGTTTAATTACATCCTCCCTGGTAACTGCTAAACTAGTCAACCTGTCCTCATCCCCACCCACATAGACTTGTTCAGCTGAAGGCATATTGTTAAGTTCTTCTTTAGTAAATACAGATATAAAATATTTGTTAAAAATACTACTCATCTCCTTGTCATTATCCGTTATTTGACCTGTCTCAGATTTTAATGGACCTATCCTTTCCCTAGTCTTAGTTCGATATAATTGAAAAAACCCTTTAGGATTTGACTTTGCTTGCTCTGCTATGCGAACTTCATAGTTTCTTTTTGCTTTCCTAATCTCTTTTTTAACATTTCTAACCAGTTGTATGAATTCCTGTTCTAACCTGACTTCCCCATCCTTAATCCTTTTGTACCAAGCTCTCTTTTTACCTATAAGGTTCTTTAAATTATTTGTTATCCACTTTGGGTCATTAGTATTCGATCTATTCAATTTGTATGGTATACTACGTTCCTGTGCTTTGTTTAGAATGTTCTTAAATAAGTTATATATTAAATCCACATCGAAATCCCCTTTTACGTCACCTATCGCTGGGTTCATGTCTCGCTCTAAGACCGGCCCACACCCCATACCCAAGAGTTTCCAATCTATTTGACCCAAAAAATTTCTTAGGCTATTAAAATCAGCTTTTCGAAAATCTGGCACTTTAACAGAATTTTCTCCTACAGGTCTATTCCATTCTATGCTAAATCTGATTACTCTGTGATCACTGTTCCCTAGCTCACTCCCTATTTCGATGTCATTAATTTGTGTTTCCCTATTAGTTAACACTAAATCTAAAATATTATTTTCCCGCGTTGGTTCCTTAATGTGTTGCGTAAGAAAGCAATCGTCAATTAATTCTAGAAAATCTTCTGCTTCACTATTCCCTGTTTTGTTCACCCAGTTTATTCCACTAAAATTAAAGTCACCCATGACATAAATACTGTTAGATCTAGATGCTCTAGATATTTCATTCCATAGATGCTTTGCTTCCATTCTGTCTAAATTTGGTGGCCTATATATAACTCCTATTATAATATTATTTGTTTTTTCGTTTAATTCTATCCAAATAGTTTCTGTGTGTGGCTCAGTTTTGATTCCCTCTTTGAGACTACATTTCAAATTGTCCCTAACATATATGGCTACTCCCCCTCCTCGTCTAATATATCTATCTGTGTGAAATAGTTTAAATCCATTTATCTGATATTCAGCTAATAGTTCTCTATTTTCTACATTCATCCACGTTTCGGTAAGTGCAATAATATCTATTTTTTCTGTGCAGACAAGAGCATTTATTTCATTAATTTTATTTCTTAGACTGTTACTGTTAGTGTAATATATCCTAAGTGAATTGTTATTTTGAGGCCCTTTTCTTTTCCTGATCATTTTGCCAATTCTTTTCTCCCACGAACACATACTTTTATTACCTCTTTCCTTCAAATCAATTCCCATACCACTATCTACTAACAGTTTAAACCAAAACGAACACCTCTAACCACTGGTTCCAACGAGTTCGCAACAGCAACAACCCCAGCCCTGGATAGATGCACCCCATCGCGAGCATACATTTCATTTCTTCCATAGAAGTGTTCCCAGTTGTCTATGAAAGCTATTGCATTTGATTTGCAATATCTTTCAGGCCGGCAATTGACACCAAGTGCCCTCGACATCCATTTATTTCCTACTCCCTTTCTTGGAAGAATGTCACATATGATCGGGATTCCTCCCTTGCTCCTAACTAATTCAATGGTTGTCCTGATTCTCTGTATTAGCTCCTCACTCCTAACTCGGCCAACATCATTACCCCATGCACTAATACAAATAATGAGTTTGTTCCCATTTCCCGTCATAATATCATTCATGTTTCCAACAATATCACCAATTCCAGCTCCCGGATAGCAAACCCTTAATCTGTTCCCCCTATCTCTGGAACAAAACGTTCTGTCTTAATACCTCACCTGGGAATCTACCACAACCAAAATTCGCTTCGGTACCCCCTTAACGTTCTGAGCAGCCTGAGGGGCCTGCGCTCCGCCGTTCCTCGCTGATTTCCTCGCTGCAGGCGCACTATAGCACTCGTCCTCCAACACGGCAAATGAATTTGCCGTCCTTAGGGCTTCTGTAGGCGGCCTTGTCAAGGTATTCCTAAGACCCCTGTCTTTCACTACTCTCCACGATGAGGTCTCGTCAACACTGGTCTCCTCCTTCGTTTCCTCTCGAAGTCTCAGCCAGGTGAGGTATTTAGACAGAACGTTTTGTGCCAGAGATAGGGGGAACAGATTAAGGGTTTGCTATCCGGGAGCTGGAATTGGTGATATTGTTGGAAACATGAATGATATTATGACGGGAAATGGGAACTAACCCATTATTTGTTTAAGGTAATGATGTTGGGCGAGTTAGGAGTGAGGAACTAATACAGCGATTCAGGACAGCCATTGAATTAGTTAGGAGCAAGGGAGGAATCCCGATCATATGTGGCATTCTTCCAAGAAAGGGAGTGGGAATGAATGGAAGTCGAGGGCACTTGGTGTCAATTGCCGGCTGGAAAGATATTGCAAATCAAATGCAATATCTTTCATAGACAACTGGGAACACTTCTATGGAAGAAATGAAATGTATGCTCGTGATGGGGTGCATCTATCCAGGGCTGGGGTTGTTGCTGTTGCGAACTCGTTGGAACCAGTGGTTAGAGGTGTTCGTTTTGGTTTAAACTGTTAGTAGATAGTGGTATGGGAATTGATTTGGAGGAAGGAGGTAATAAAAGTATGTGTTTGTGGGAGAAAAGAATTGGCAAAATAATCAGGGAGAGAAAAGGGCCTCAAAATAACAATTCACTTAGGATATATTACACTAACAGTAGAAGTCTAAGAAATAAAATTAATGAATTAATGCTCTTGTCTGCACAGAAAAAATAGATATTATTGCACTTACCGAAACGTGGATGAATGTAGAAAATAGAGAACTATTAGCTGAATATCAGATAAATGGATTTAAACTATTTCACACAGATAGATATATTAGACGAGGAGGGGGAGTTGCCATATATGTTAGGGACAATTTGAAATGTAGTCTCAAAGAGGGAATCAAAACTGAGCCACACACAGAAACTATTTGGATAGAATTAAACGAAAAAGCGAATAAAATTAAAATAGGAGTTATATATAGGCCACCAAATTTAGACAGAATGGAAGCAAAGCATCTATGGGATGAAATATCTAGAGCATCTAGATCTAACAGTATTTATGTCATGGGTGACTTAAATTTTAGTGGAATAAACTGGGTTAACAAAACAGGGAATAGTGAAGCAGAAGATTTTCTAGAATTAATTGACGATTGCTTTCTTACGCAACACATTAAGGAACTAACGCGGGAAAATAATATTTTAGATTTGGTGTTAACTAACAGGGAAACTCAAATTAATGACATCGAAATAGGGAGTGAGCTAGGGAACAGTGATCACAAAGTAATCAGATTTAGCATAAAATGGAATAGACCTGTAGGAGAAAATTCTGTTAAAGTGCCAGATTTTCGAAAAGCTGATTTTAATAGCCTAAGAAATTTTTTGGGTCAAATAGATTGGAAAGTCTTGGGTATGGGGTGTGGGCCGGTCTTGGAGCGAGACATGAACCCAGCGATAGGTGACGTAAAAGGGGATTTCGATGTGGATTTAATATATAACTTATTTAAGAATATTCTAAACAAAGCACAGGAACGTAGTATACCATACAAATTTAATAGATCGAATACTAATGACCCAAAGTGGATAACAAATAATTTAAAGAACCTTATAGGTAAAAAGAGAGCTTGGTACAAAAGGATTAAGAATGGAGAAGTCGGTTTAGAACAGGAATTCATGCAACTGGTTAGAAATTTTAAAAAAGAGATTAGGAAAGCAAAAAGAAACTATGAAGTTCGCATAGCAGAGCAAGCAAAGTCAAATCCAAAAGGGTTTTTTCAGTTATATCGAACTAAGACTAGGGAAAGGATAGGTCCATTAAAATCTGAGACAGGTCAAATAACGGATAATGACAAGGAGATGAGTAGTATTTTTAACAAATATTTTATATCTGTATTTACTAAAGAAGAACTTAACAATATGCCTTCAGCCGAACAAGTCTATGTGGGTGGGGATGAGGACAGGTTGACTAGTTTAGCAGTTACCAGGGAGGATGTAATTAAACAATTAGAAAAACTAAAACCAAACAAATCCCCAGGGCCGGATGAAGTGTTTGCCAGGGTGCTTAAAGAACGCAAAGAGGAGCTTTCCGAGCCATTGTCTACCATATTTAATAAATCAATAGAGTCAGGCAGAGTGCCAGAGTCATGGAAGGTAGCTAATGTGGTACCAATTTTTAAGAAAGGAGATACATCACTTGCGTCAAACTATCGGCCAATTAGCCTAACGTCTATTGTGGGAAAGTTACTTGAATCAATAATTGCAAATACAATTCGTCTCCATCTTGAAAAACATAAATTAATAAATGAGTCGCAACATGGTTTTACAAATGGCCGTTCATGTTTAACAAATTTGCTATCTTTTTATTCCAGCATAGTTGAGGCAGTTGATAGTGGTAAAGATTGTGATGTTGTGTACCTTGACTTTAGCAAAGCTTTTGATAGTGCCACATGAAAGACTAATTAAAAAAATAGAAGCTCATGGTATTGGAGGTGTTATATTAAGTTGGATTAGGGCATGGCTATTCCAAAGGAAACAGAGAGTTAGTATAAATGGGGTTAAGTCAGAGTGGGATAATGTTGTTAGTGGAGTACCTCAGGGCTCTGTCCTGGGACCTCTGTTGTTTATAATATATATAAATGATTTAGATTCAGGTTTGAGTAGCAACATTTGCAAATTTGCCGATGATACGAAAATCGGTAGGGAAATTAATTTGGAGGAGGACTCATTATCACTTCAAGTTGATCTAGATAGTGTTTTGAAATGGTCAAAGGATTGGCAAATGCAGTTTAATGCTGATAAATGTAAAGTTCTGAGGCTAGGTAATGATGATAGAGTTACAAGATACGAGCTAGATGGTGTTGAGATTGCGAAGTCGGATTGCGAAAGGGATCTGGGAGTTATGATTAGCAAGAATTTAAAACAAAAGGATCAATGCATGAATGTTCGTAATAAGGCGAATAGGACACTGGGATTTATTAATCGAAGCGTTAGTAACAAGACACCTGGTGTGGTTCTTAAGCTATATCTTGCTCTGGTTAGGCCCCATTTAGATTATGCAGTTCAGTTTTGGTCGCCGTATTATAGAATGGATATCAATGGATATCCAATGGATATTGGATCAATGCATAAATGTTCGTAATAAGGCAAATCGGACACTTGGATTTATTAATCGCAGCGTTAGTAACAAGACACCTGGTGTGGTCCATTTCAAAACCCTGCCTAGGGCATGGCTATGCCAAAGGAAGCAGAGAGTTGGTATAAATGGAGTCAAGTCAGAGTGGGAAGGTGTTGTGGGTGGAGTGCCTCAGGGCTCTGTCCTGGGACCTCTGTTGTTTGTAGTATATGTGGGTGATTTGGATTCAGGTTTGAGTGGCGGCATTTGCAAATTTGCCGATGATGCGAGGGTCGGTGGGGAGGTTGGTTCGGAGGAGGACTCACTGTCACTTCGGGTTGATCTGGATAGGGTTTTGGGGTGGTCGGAGGATTGGCAGATGCAGTTTGGTGCTGATAGGTGTGGAGTTCTGAGGTTGGGTAATGATGATGGAGTTGCAAGATGCGGGCTGGATGGTGTTGTGATTGCGAGGTCGGATTGCGAAAGGGATCTGGGAGTTGTGATTGGTGGGAATTTGAAACAAAAGGATCAATGCATAGGTGTTCGTAATGGGGCAAATCGGACACTTGGATTTGTTGGTCGCGGCGTTGGTGGCAAGACACCTGGTGTGGTTCTCGAGCTGTATCTTGCTCTAGTTGGGCCCCATTTGGATTGTGCAGTTCGGTTTTGGTCGCCATGTTATGGAATGGATGTGAATTCGCTTGAACGTGTCCAGCGTGGGGTGGCTGGGTTGGTTCCCCGGGTTGGAAATCTTTCATATGAAGAAAGATTAACAAAGCTTAAGTTGCATTCACTGGAAAGGCGAAGAGTTAGGGGTGACATGATAGAGGTTTACAAGTGGATGAATGGACATAACCGGGGGGATATTAATAGGGTATTAAAAGTATCAACACAGGACAGAACACGAAACAATGGATATAAATTGGAAAAGTTTAGATTTAGGAAAGACTTGGGTAAATACTGGTTCAGTAACAGGGTTGTTGATTTGTGGAACCAATTGCCGCGTAACATTGTGGAGGTGGGGTCCCTCGATTGTTTCAAGCACGGGTTGGACAAGTATATGAGTGGGATTGGGTGGTTATAGAATAGGAGCTGCCTCGTATGGGCCAATAGGCCTTCTGCAGTTACCTTTGTTCTTATGTTCTTATATAAATTCACTTGAACGTGTCCAACGTAGGATGACTAAGTTAATTCCCCAAATTAGAAATCTTTCATATAAAGAAAGATTAACAAAGCTTAAGTTGCATTCACTGGAAAGGCGAAGAGTTAGGGGTGACATGATAGAGGTTTACAAGTGGATGAATGGACATAACAGGGGGGATATAAATAGGGTATTAAAAATATCAACACAAGACAGAACACGAAACAATGGGTATAAATTGGATAAGTTTAGATTTAGGAAAGACTTGGGTAAATACTGGTTCAGTAACAGGGTTGTTGATTTGTGGAACCAATTGCCGCGTAACATTGTGGAGTTGGGGTCCCTCTATTGTTTCAAGTATGGATTGGACATGTATATGAGTGGGATTGGGTGGTTATAAATAGGAGCTGCCTCGTATGGGCCAATAGGCCTTGTGCAGTTACCTTTGTTCTTATGTTCTTATGTTCTGCAGTTGCCTTTGTTCTTATGTTCTTATCTAGATGCTGTAGATATTTCATCCCATAGATGCTTTGCTTCCATTCTGTCTAAATTTGCTGGCATATATATAACTCCTATTATAATATTATTTGATTTTTCGTTTTATTCTATCCAAATAGTTTTTGTGTGTGGCTCAGTTTTCATTCCCTCTTTGAGACTACATTTCAAATTGTCCCTAACATATATGGCTACTCCCCCTCCTCGTCTACTATATCTATCTGTGTGAAATAGTTTAAATCCATTTATCTGATATTCAGCTAATAGTTCTCTATTTTCTACATTCATCCACGTTTCGGTAAGTGCAGTAATATCTATTTTTTCTGTGCAGACAAGAGCATTTAATTCATTAATTTTATTTCTTAGACTTCTACTGTTAGTGTAATATATCCTAAGTGAATTGTTATTTTGAGGCCCTTTTCTTTCCCTGATCATTTTGCCAATTCTTTTCTCCCACGAACACATACTTTTATTACCTCTTTCCTCCAAATCAATTCCCATACCACTATCTACTAACAGTTTAAACCCATACAAACACCTCTAACCACTGGTTCCAACGAGTTCGCAACAGCAACAACCCCAGCCCTGGATAGATGCACCCCATCGCGAGCATACATTTCATTTCTTCCATAGAAGTGTTCCCAGTTGTCTATGAAAGCTATTGCATTTGATTTGCAATATCTTTCAGGCCGGCAATTGACACCAAGTGCCCTCGACATCCATTTATTTCCTACTCCCTTTCTTGGAAGAATGTCACATATGATCGGGATTTCTCCCTTGCTCCTAACTAATTCAATGGTTGTCCTGATTCTCTGTATTAGTTCCTCACTCCTAACTCGCCCAACATCATTACCCCATGCACTAATACAAATAATGAGTTTGTTCCCATTTCCCGTCATAATATCATTCATGTTTCCAACAATATCACCAATTCCAGCTCCCGGATAGCAAACCCTTAATCTGTTCCCCCTATCTCTGGCACAAAACGTTGTCTAAATACCTCACCTGGGAATCTACCACAACCAAAATTCGCTTCGGTACCCCCTTAACGTTCTGAGCAGCCTGAGGGGCCTGCGCTCAGCCGTTCCACGCTGATTTCCTAGCTGCAGGCGCACCACAGCACTCGTCCTCCAACACGGCAAGTGAATTTGCCATCCTTAGGGTGTCTGTCTGCATATATATATATATATATATATATATATATATATATATATATATATATATATATATATATATATATATATATATATATATATATAAATATATATATATGCGAACAATCCTGAATGGTCCCCAGGACAATATGCAACTGAAAACTCACACCCCAGAAGTGACTCGAACCCATACTCCCAGGAGCAACGCAACTGGTATGTACAAGACGCCTTAATCCACTTGACCATCACGACCGGACATAATGAGGTGATAGCCGAGGCTATTTTAACCACCCCACCGCCGGCACTCGGATAGTAATATTGGGCATAGCATTATGTCCGGTCGTGATGGTCAAGTGGATTAAGGCGTCTTGTACATACCAGTTGCATTGCTCCTGGGAGTATGGGTTCAAGTCACTTCTGGGGTGTGAGTTTTCAGTTGCATATTGTCCTGGGGACCATTCAGGCTTGTTCGCATTTGTGTTCCTCACGTGTGCCCCAAAGAATGAGGTGATTTGGTAAAATGCTATGCCCAAGATTACTATCTGAGTGCCGGTAGTGGGGTGGTTCAAATAGCCTCGGCTATCACCTCATTATGTCCAGTCGTGATGGTCAAGTGGATTAAGGCGTCTTGTACATACCAGTTGCGTTGCTCCTGGGAGTATGGGTTCGAGTCACTTCTGGGGTGTGAGTTTTCAGTTGCATATTGTCCTGGGGACCATTCAGGCTTGTTCGCATTTGTGTTCCTCACGTGTGCCCCAAAGAATGAGGTGATTTGGTAAAATGCTATGCCCAAGATTACTATCCGAGTGCCGGCGGTGGGGTGGTTCAAATAGCCTCGGCTATCACCTCATTATGTCCGGTCGTGATGGTCAAGTGGATTAAGGCGTCTTGTACATACCAGTTGCGTTGCTCCTGGCAGTATGGGTTCGATCGAGTCACTTCTGGGGTGTGAGTTTTCAGTTATATATATATATATATATATATATATATATATATATATATATATATATATATATATATATATATATATATACATATATATATATGTCGTACCTAGTAGCCAGAACGCACTTCTCAGCCTACTATGCAAAGCCCGATTTGCCTAATAAGCCAAGTTTTCATGAATTAATGTTTTTTCGACTACCTAACCTACCTAACCTAACCTAACTTTTTCGGCTACCTAACCTAACCTAACCGATAAAGATAGGTTAGGTTAGGTTAGGTATGGTTGGTTTGGTTCGGTCATATATCTACGTTATTTTTAACTCCAATAAAAAAAATTGACCTCATACATAATGAAATGGGTATCTTTGTCATTTCATAAGAAAAAAAAATTAAAGAAAATATATTAATTCAGGAAAACTTGGCTTACTAGGCAAATCGGGCCTTGCATAGTAGGCTGAGAAGTGCGTTCTGGCTACTAGGTACGACATATATATGTATATATATATGCAGACAGTTCTCAGCATATATATATATGCAGTCACTTCACCCAAATGTAGGTATAAAAACTCGAAAGATGTTTAAGCTCAATTCAATTAAAGTTGTGTGTGTTTGTGTAAACTAAAGTCTTTGAAAATGTAATAAGTTTTACGAAACGCGCTTAAGTGTCGTGTTAGACTAGAAATAAAAATGAATTTTGGAGAATTGATCTTTGAATTACCATCAACAGTGAAAAGAAACGTAATGTTTCACTGTTGATGGTAATTCAAAGATCAATTCTCCAAAATTCATTTTTATATCTAGTCTGACGCGACACTTGAGCGCGTTTCGTAAAACGTATTACATTTTCAAAGACTTTAGTTTACACACACAACGTTAACTGAATAGAGCTTAAACATCTTTGAGTTTTTATACCTACATTTGGGTGAGGTGACATGTTACAATAGTTTTGGATGAGGTAAAAATAAACTTTTAACACAAGACGAAACAATGGGTATTATTTTAACGAAACAATGGGTATTAAAGGTAGGTAAATGCAGAAGGCCTATTTTTATTGGCCCATATTTCTTGATGCTTCTATATTTTAGCGGAGTCTTGAAGTGGGTAGAATATTGTTGTGCATTAAATGGCTGTTGATTGCTGGTGTTGACTTCTTGATGTGTAGTGCCTCGCAGACGTCAAGCCGCCTGCTATCGCTGTATCTATCGATGATTTCTGTGTTATTTACTAGGATTTCTCTGGCGATGGTTTGGTTGTGGGAAGAGATTATATGTTCCTTAATGGAGCCCTGTTGTTTATACATCGTTAAACGCCTAGAAAGAGATGTTGTTGTCTTGCCTATATACTGGGTTTTTTGGAGCTTACAGTCCCCAAGTGGGCATTTGAAGGCATAGACGACGTTGGTCTCTTTTAAAGCGTTCTGCTTTGTGTCTGGAGAGTTTCTCATGAGTAGGCTGGCCGTTTTTCTGGTTTTATAGTAAATCGTCAGTTGTATCCTCTGATTTTTGTCTGTAGGGATAACGTTTCTATTAACAATATCTTTCAGGACCCTTTCCTCTGTTTTATGAGCTGTGGAAAAGAAGTTCCTGTAAAATAGTCTAATAGGGGGTATAGGTGTTGTGTTAGTTGTCTCATCAGAGGTTGCATGGCGTTTCACTTTCCTTCTTATGATGTCTTCGACGAAACCATTGGAGAAGCCGTTGTTGACTAGGACCTGCCTTACCCTACAGAGTTCTTCGTCGACTTGCTTCCATTCTGAGCTGTGGCTTAGAGCACGGTCGACATATGCGTTAACAACACTCCTCTTGTACCTGTCTGGGCAGTCGCTGTTGGCATTTAGGCACATTCCTATGTTCGTTTCCTTAGTGTAGACTGCAGTGTAGAAACCTCCGCTCTTTTCCATGAGTGTTACATCTAGAAAGGGCAGCTTCCCATCCTTTTCCATCTCGTAAGTGAAACGCAGCACGGAACTCTGCTCAAATGCCTCCTTCAGCTCCTGCAGATGTCTGACATCATGTACCTGTGTAAAAATGTCGTTAACATACCTGCAGTATATGGCCGGTTTCAAGTTCATGTCGACTAAGACTTTTTGCTCGATGGTACCCATGTAGAAGTTTGCAAACAGGACACCTAGGGGAGAACCCATGGCGACCCCATCTACTTGCTTATACATATGCCCATCCGGGCTCAAGAAGGGTGCCTCTTTAGTACAAGCTTGGAGTAGTTACCTTAGAATATTTTCGGGTAAGTCAAGAGGAGTACAGGCTGGATCATGATACACTCTGTCGGCTATCATCCCGATTGTCTCGTCCACAGGTACGTTGGTAAACAGCGATTCTATGTCCAACGAGGCTCTTATCCCTGTGGCCCGTGTGCCCCGCAGTAAGTCAACAAATTCCTTTGGAGACTTCAGGCTGAAGGCGCAAGGAACATAAGGAGTCAGCAGGCCGTTGAGTCGCTTCGCCAGTCTGTACGTGGGTGTGGGTATCTGGCTAATGATTGGCCGAAGTGGGTTTCCAGGCTTGTGTGTCTTGACATTTCCATACACATATCCAGGTTTATATTCCCCAATGATCTTTGGCAGGTGGAGTCCGGATTTCTTGGCGTTCACAGTTTCGATCAGTTTGTTGACCTTTGCTTTCAATTCGGCTGTAGTGTCCTTCGTTACCCTTTGGAACTTAGTTTGGTCAGAGAGTAAAAGGTTCATTTTCGCCAGATATTCGCCTTTATTAAGAATGACGTATTGGCGACTTGTGAAAAGTGAAAAGAAATGTACGAAAGATTGAGAAAATTCGTGTCAGAATTATTAATCTTACTTTTTCGGTCATATTTAATAATATATATATATATATATATATATATATATATATATATATATATATATATATATATATATATATATATATATATATATGCGAACAAGCCTGAATGGTCCCCAGGACAATATGCAACTGAAAACTCACACCCCAGAAGTGACTCGAACCCATACTCCCAGAAGCAACGCAACTGGTATGTACAAGACGCCTTAATCCACTTGACCATCACGACCGGACATAATGAGGTGATAGCCGAGGCTATTTGAACCACCCCACCGCCGGCACTCGGATAGTTATCTTGGGCATAGCAATTTACCAAATCACCTCATTCTTTGGGGCACACGTGAGGAACACAAATGCGAACAAGCCTGAATGGTCCCCAGGACAATATGCAACTGAAAACTCACACCCCAGAAGTGACTCGAACCCATACTCCCAGAAGCAACGCAACTGGTATGTACAAGACGCCTTAATCCACTTGACCATCACGACCGGACATAATGAGGTGATAGCCGAGGCTATTTGAACCACCCCACCGCCGGCACTCGGATAGTTATCTTGGGCATAGCATTTTACTTATCACCTCATTCTTTGGGGCACACGTGAGGAACACAAATGCGAACAAGCCTGAATGGTCCCCAGGACAATATGCAACTGAAAACTCACACCCCAGAAGTGACTCGAACCCATACTCCCAGAAGCAACGCAACTGGTATGTACAAGACGCCTTAATCCACTTGACCATCACGACCGGACATAATGAGGTGATAGCCGAGGCTATTTGAACCACCCCACCGCCGGCACTCGGATAGTTATCTTGGGCATAGCATTTTACCAAATCACCTCATTCTTTGGGGCACACGTGAGGAACACAAGTGCGAACAAGCCTGAATGGTCCCCAGGACAATATGCAACTGAAAACTCACACCCCAGAAATGACTCGAACCCATACTCCCAGAAGCAACGCAACTGGTATGTACAAGACGCCTTAATCCACTTGACCATCACGACCGGACATAATGAGGTGATAGCCGAGGCTATTTGAACCACCCCACCGCCGGCACTCGGATAGTTATCTTGGGCATAGCATTTTACCAAATCACCTCATTCTTTGGGGCACACGTGAGGAACACAAATGTGAACAAGCCTGAATGGTCCCCAGGACAATATGCAACTGAAAACTCACACCCCAGAAGTGACTCGAACCCATACTCCCAGAAGCAACGCAACTGGTATGTACAAGACGCCTTAATCCACTTGACCATCACGACCGGACATAATGAGGTGATAGCCGAGGCTATTTGAACCACCCCACCGCCGGCACTCGGATAGTTATCTTGGGCATAGCATTTTACCAAATCACCTCATTCTTTGGGGCACACGTGAGGAACACAAATGCGAACAAGCCTGAATGGTCCCCAGGACAATATGCAACTGAAAACTCACACCCCAGAAGTGACTCGAACCCATACTCCCAGAAGCAACGCAACTGGTATGTACAAGACGCCTTAATCCACTTGACCATCACGACCGGACATAATGAGGTGATAGCCGAGGCTATTTGAACCACCCCACCGCCGGCACTCGGATAGTTATCTTGGGCATAGCATTTTACCAAATCACCTCATTCTTTGGGGCACACGTGAGGAACACAAATGCGAACAAGCCTGAATGGTCCCCAGGACAATATGCAACTGAAAACTCACACCCCAGAAGTGACTCGAACCAATACTCCCAGAAGCAACGCAACTGGTATGTACAAGACGCCTTAATCCACTTGACCATCACGACCGGACATAATGAGGTGATAGCCGAGGCTATTTGAACCACCCCACCGCCGGCACTCGGATAGTTATCTTAGGCATAGCATTTTACCAAATCACCTCATTCTTTGGGGCACACGTGAGGAACACAAATGCGAACAAGCCTGAATGGTCCCCAGGACAATATGCAACTGAAAACTCACACCCCAGAAGTGACTCGAACCCATACTCCCAGAAGCAACGCAACTGGTATGTACAAGACGCCTTAATCCACTTGACCATCACGACCGGACATAATGAGGTGATAGCCGAGGCTATTTGAACCACCCCACCGCCGGCACTCGGATAGTTATCTTGGGCATAGCATTTTACCAAATCACCTCATTCTTTGGGGCACACGTGAGGAACACAAATGCGAACAAGCCTGAATGGTCCCCAGGACAATATGCAACTGAAAACTCACACCCCAGAAGTGACTCGAACCCATACTCCCAGAAGCAACGCAACTGGTATGTACAAGACGCCTTAATCCACTTGACCATCACGACCGGACATAATGAGGTGATAGCCGAGGCTATTTGAACCACCCCACCGCCGGCACTCGGATAGTTATCTTGGGCATAGCATTTTACCAAATCACCTCATTCTTTGGGGCACACGTGAGGAACACAAATGCGAACAAGCCTGAATGGTCCCCAGGACAATATGCAACTGAAAACTCACACGCCAGAAGTGACTCGAACCCATACTCCCAGAAGCAACGCAACTGGTATGTACAAGACGCCTTAATCCACTTGACCATCACGACCGGACATAATGAGGTGATAGCCGAGGCTATTTGAACCACCCCACCGCCGGCACTCGGATAGTTATCTTGGGCATAGCATTTTACCAAATCACCTCATTCTTTGGGGCACACGTGAGGAACACAAATGCGAACAAGCCTGAATGGTCCCCAGGACAATATGCAACTGAAAACTCACACCCCAGAAGTGACTCGAACCCATACTCCCAGAAGCAACGCAACTGGTATGTACAAGACGCCTTAATCCACTTGACCATCACGACCGGACATAATGAGGTGATAGCCGAGGCTATTTGAACCACCCCACCGCCGGCACTCGGATAGTTATCTTGGGCATAGCATTTTACCAAATCACCTCATTCTTTGGGGCACACGTGAGGAACACAAATGCGAACAAGCCTGAATGGTCCCCAGGACAATATGCAACTGAAAACTCACACCCCAGAAGTGACTCGAACCCATACTCCCAGAAGCAACGCAACTGGTATGTACAAGACGCCTTAATCCACTTGACCATCACGACCGGACATAATGAGGTGATAGCCGAGGCTATTTGAACCACCCCACCGCCGGCACTCGGATAGTTATCTTGGGCATAGCATTTTACCAAATCACCTCATTCTTTGGGGCACACGTGAGGAACACAAATGCGAACAAGCCTGAATGGTCCCCAGGACAATATGCAACTGAAAACTCACACCCCAGAAGTGACTCGAACCCATACTCCCAGAAGCAACGCAACTGGTATGTACAAGACGCCTTAATCCACTTGACCATCACGACCGGACATAATGAGGTGATAGCCGAGGCTATTTGAACCACCCCACCGCCGGCACTCGGATAGTTATCTTGGGCATAGCATTTTACCAAATCACCTCATTCTTTGGGGCACACGTGAGGAACACAAATGCGAACAAGCCTGAATGGTCCCCAGGACAATATGCAACTGAAAACTCACACCCCAGAAGTGACTCGAACCCATACTCCCAGAAGCAATGCAACTGGCATGTACAAGACGCCTTAATCCACTTGACCATCACGACCGGACATAATGAGGTGATAGCCGAGGCTATTTGAACCACCCCACCGCCGGCACTCGGATAGTTATCTTGGGCATAGCATTTTACCAAATCACCTCATTCTTTGGGGCACACGTGAGGAACACAAATGCGAACAAGCCTGAATGGTCCCCAGGACAATATGCAACTGAAAACTCACACCCCAGAAGTGACTCGAACCCATACTCCCAGAAGCAACGCAACTGGTATGTACAAGACGCCTTAATCCACTTGACCATCACGACCGGACATAATGAGGTGATAGCCGAGGCTATTTGAACCACCCCACCGCCGGCACTCGGATAGTTATCTTGGGCATAGCATTTTACCAAATCACCTCATTCTTTGGGGCACACGTGAGGAACACAAATGCGAACAAGCCTGAATGGTCCCCAGGACAATATGCAACTGAAAACTCACACCCCAGAAGTGACTCGAACCCATACTCCCAGAAGCAACGCAACTGGTATGTACAAGACGCCTTAATCCACTTGACCATCACGACCGGACATAATGAGGTGATAGCCGAGGCTATTTGAACCACCCCACCGCCGGCACTCGGATAGTTATCTTGGGCATAGCATTTTACCAAATCACCTCATTCTTTGGGGCACACGTGAGGAACACAAATGCGAACAAGCCTGAATGGTCCCCAGGACAATATGCAACTGAAAACTCACACCCCAGAAGTGACTCGAACCCATACTCCCAGAAGCAACGCAACTGGTATGTACAAGACGCCTTAATCCACTTGACCATCACGACCGGACATAATGAGGTGATAGCCGAGGCTATTTGAACCACCCCACCGCCGGCACTCGGATAGTTATCTTGGGCATAGCATTTTACCAAATCACCTCATTCTTTGGGGCACACGTGAGGAACACAAATGCGAACAAGCCTGAATGGTCCCCAGGACAATATGCAACTGAAAACTCACACCCCAGAAGTGACTCGAACCCATACTCCCAGAAGCAATGCAACTGGCATGTACAAGACGCCTTAATCCACTTGACCATCACGACCGGACATAATGAGGTGATAGCCGAGGCTATTTGAACCACCCCACCGCCGGCACTCGGATAGTTATCTTGGGCATAGCATTTTACCAAATCACCTCATTCTTTGGGGCACACGTGAGGAACACAAATGCGAACAAGCCTGAATGGTCCCCAGGACAATATGCAACTGAAAACTCACACCCCAGAAGTGACTCGAACCCATACTCCCAGAAGCAACGCAACTGGTATGTACAAGACGCCTTAATCCACTTGACCATCACGACCGGACATAATGAGGTGATAGCCGAGGCTATTTGAACCACCCCACCGCCGGCACTCGGATAGTTATCTTGGGCATAGCATTTTACCAAATCACCTCATTCTTTGGGGCACACGTGAGGAACACAAATGCGAACAAGCCTGAATGGTCCCCAGGACAATATGCAACTGAAAACTCACACCCCAGAAGTGACTCGAACCCATACTCCCAGAAGCAACGCAACTGGTATGTACAAGACGCCTTAATCCACTTGACCATCACGACCGGACATAATGAGGTGATAGCCGAGGCTATTTGAACCACCCCACCGCCGGCACTCGGATAGTTATCTTGGGCATAGCATTTTACCAAATCACCTCATTCTTTGGGGCACACGTGAGGAACACAAATGCGAACAAGCCTGAATGGTCCCCAGGACAATATGCAACTGAAAACTCACACCCCAGAAGTGACTCGAACCCATACTCCCAGAAGCAACGCAACTGGTATGTACAAGACGCCTTAATCCACTTGACCATCACGACCGGACATAATGAGGTGATAGCCGAGGCTATTTGAACCACCCCACCGCCGGCACTCGGATAGTTATCTTGGGCATAGCATTTTACCAAATGCTTGTAAATACCAGGCGTCTTGTACATACCAGTTGCGTTGCTTCTGGGAGTATGGGTTCGAGTCACTTCTGGGGTGTGAGTTTTCAGTTGCATATTGTCCTGGGGACCATTCAGGCTTGTTCGCATTTGTGTTCCTCACGTGTGCCCCAAAGAATGAGGTGATTTGGTAAAATGCTATGCCCAAGATAACTATCCGAGTGCCGGCGGTGGGGTGGTTCAAATAGCCTCGGCTATCACCTCATTATGTCCGGTCGTGATGGTCAAGTGGATTAAGGCGTCTTGTACATACCAGTTGCGTTGCTTCTGGGAGTATGGGTTCGAGTCACTTCTGGGGTGTGAGTTTTCAGTTGCATATTGTCCTGGGGACCATTCAGGCTTGTTCGCATTTGTGTTCCTCACGTGTGCCCCAAAGAATGAGGTGATTTGGTAAAATGCTATGCCCAAGATAACTATCCGAGTGCCGGCGGTGGGGTGGTTCAAATAGCCTCGGCTATCACCTCATTATGTCCGGTCGTGATGGTCAAGTGGATTAAGGCGTCTTGTACATACCAGTTGCGTTGCTTCTGGGAGTATGGGTTCGAGTCACTTCTGGGGTGTGAGTTTTCAGTTGCATATTGTCCTGGGGACCATTCAGGCTTGTTCGCATTTGTGTTCCTCACGTGTGCCCCAAAGAATGAGGTGATTTGGTAAAATGCTATGCCCAAGATAACTATCCGAGTGCCGGCGGTGGGGTGGTTCAAATAGCCTCGGCTATCACCTCATTATGTCCGGTCGTGATGGTCAAGTGGATTAAGGCGTCTTGTACATACCAGTTGCGTTGCTTCTGGGAGTATGGGTTCGAGTCACTTCTGGGGTGTGAGTTTTCAGTTGCATATTGTCCTGGGGACCATTCAGGCTTGTTCGCATTTGTGTTCCTCACGTGTGATCCAAAGAATGAGGTGATTTGGTAAAATGCTATGCCCAAGATAACTATCCGAGTGCCAGCGGTGGGGTGGTTCAAATAGCCTCGGCTATCACCTCATTATGTCCGGTCGTGATGGTCAAGTAGATTAAGGCGTCTTGTACATACCAGTTGCGTTGCTTCTGGGAGTATGGGTTCGAGTTACTTCTGGGGTGTGAGTTTTCAGTTGCATATTGTCCTGGGGACCATTCAGGCTTGTTCGCATTTGTGTTCCTCACGTGTGCCCCAAAGAATGAGGTGATTTGGTAAAATGCTATGCCCAAGATAACTATCCGAGTGCCGGCGGTGGGGTGGTTCAAATAGCCTCGGCTATCACCTCATTATGTCCGGTCGTGATGGTCAAGTGGATTAAGGCGTCTTGTACATACCAGTTGCGTTGCTTCTGGGAGTATGGGTTCGAGTCACTTCTGGGGTGTGAGTTTTCAGTTGCATATTGTCCTGGGGACCATTCAGGCTTGTTCGCATTTGTGTTCCTCACGTGTGCCCCAAAGAATGAGGTGATTTGGTAAAATGCTATGTCCAAGATAACTATCCGAGTGCCGGCGGTGGGGTGGTTCAAATAGCCTCGGCTATCACCTCATTATGTCCGGTCGTGATGGTCAAGTGGATTAAGGCGTCTTGTACATACCAGTTGCGTTGCTTCTGGGAGTATGGGTTCGAGTCACTTCTGGGGTGTGAGTTTTCAGTTGCATATTGTCCTGGGGACCATTCAGGCTTGTTCGCATTTGTGTTCCTCACGTGTGCCTCAAAGAATGAGGTGATTTGGTAAAATGCTATGCCCAAGATAACTATCCGAGTGCCGGCGGTGGGGTGGTTCAAATAGCCTCGGCTATCACCTCATTATGTCCGGTCGTGATGGTCAAGTGGATTAAGGCGTCTTGTACATACCAGTTGCGTTGCTTCTGGGAGTATGGGTTCGAGTCACTTCTGGGGTGTGAGTTTTCAGTTGCATATTGTCCTGGGGACCATTCAGGCTTGTTCGCATTTGTGTTCCTCACGTGTGCCCCAAAGAATGAGGTGATTTGGTAAAATGCTATGCCCAAGATAACTATCCGAGTGCCGGCGGTGGGGTGGTTCAAATAGCCTCGGCTGTCACCTCATTATGTCCGGTCGTGATGGTCAAGTGGATTAAGGCGTCTTGTACATACCAGTTGCGTTGCTTTTGGGAGTATGGGTTCGAGTCACTTCTGGGGTGTGAGTTTTCAGTTGCATATTGTCCTGGGGACCATTCAGGCTTGTTCGCATTTGTGTTCCTCATGTGTGCCCCAAAGAATGAGGTGATTTGGTAAAATGCTATGCCCAAGATAACTATCCGAGTGCCGGCGGTGGGGTGGTTCAATTAGCCTCGGCTATCACCTCATTATGTCCGGTCGTGATGGTCTAGTGGATTAAGGCGTCTTGTACATACCAGTTGCGTTGCTTCTGGGAGTATGGGTTCGAGTCACTTCTGGGGTGTGAGTTTTCAGTTGCATATTGTCCTGGGGACCATTCAGGCTTGTTCGCATTTGTGTTCCTCACGTGTGCCCCAAAGAATGAGGTGATTTGGTAAAATGCTATGCCCAAGATAACTATCCGAGTGCCGGCGGTGGGGTGGTTCAAATAGCCTCGGCTATCACCTCATTATGTCCGGTCGTGATGGTCAAGTGGATTAAGGCGTCTTGTACATACCAGTTGCGTTGCTTCTGGGAGTATGGGTTCGAGTCACTTCTGGGGTGTGAGTTTTCAGTTGCATATTGTCCTGGGGACCATTCAGGCTTGTTCGCATTTGTGTTCCTCACGTGTGCCCCAAAGAATGAGGTGATTTGGTAAAATGCTATGCCCAAGATAACTATCCGAGTGCCGGCGGTGGGGTGGTTCAAATAGCCTCGGCTATCACCTCATTATGTCCGGTCGTGATGGTCAAGTGGATTAAGGCGTCTTGTACATACCAGTTGCGTTGCTTCTGGGAGTATGGGTTCGAGTCACTTCTGGGGTGTGAGTTTTCAGTTGCATATTGTCCTGGGGACCATTCAGGCTTGTTCGCATTTGTGTTCCTCACGTGTGCCCCAAAGAATGAGGTGATTTGGTAAAATGCTATGCCCAAGATAACTATCCGAGTGCCGGCGGTGGGGTGGTTCAAATAGCCTCGGCTATCACCTCATTATGTCCGGTCGTGATGGTCAAGTGGATTAAGGCGTCTTGTACATACCAGTTGCGTTGCTTCTGGGAGTCTGGGTTCGAGTCACTTCTGGGGTGTGAGTTTTCAGTTATATATATATATATATATGCAAACAAGCCTGAATGGTCCCCAGGACTATATACAACTGAAAACTCACACCGGTCGGTCCGGTGTGAGTTTATGTCCGGTCGTGATGGTCAAGCGGATTAAGGCGTCCCTGTACATACCAGTATCGTTGCTCCTGGCAGTATGGGTTCGAGTCACTTCTGGGGTGTGAGTTTTCAGTTGTATATAGTCCTGGGGACCATTCAGGCTTGTTTGCATTTGTGTTCCTCACGTGTTGCCCCAAAGAATGAGGTGATTTGATAAAATGCTATGCCCAAGATTACTATCCGAGTGTCGGCGGGGAAGTGGTTCAAATAGCTTAGGCTATCACTTCCTTATGTCCGGTCGTGATGGTCAAGCGGATTAAGGCGTCCCTGTACATACCAGTTGCGTTGCTCCTGGCAGTATGGGTTCGAGTCACTTCTGGGGTGTGAGTTTTCAGTTGTATATAGTCCTGGGGACCATTCAGGCTTGTTTGCATTTGTGTTCCTCACGTGTTGCCCCAAAGAATGAGGTGATTTGATAAAATGCTATGCCCAAGATTACTATCCGAGTGTCGGCGGGGAAGTGGTTCAAATAGCTTAGGCTATCACTTCCTTATGTCCGGTCGTGATGGTCAAGCGGATTAAGGCGTCCCTGTACATACCAGTTGCGTTGCTCCTGGCAGTATGGGTTCGAGTCACTTCTGGGGTTTGAGTTTTCAGTTATATATATATATATATATATATATATATATATATATATATATATATATATATATATATATATATATATATATATATATATATATATATATATATATATATATATATATGTCGTACCTAGTAGCCAGAATGCACTTCTCAGCCTACTATGCAAGGCCCGATTTGCCTAATAAGCCAAATTTTCCTGAATGAATATATTTTCTCTATTTTTTTCTTCTGAAATGATAAAGCTACCCATTTCATTATGTATGCGGTAAATTTTTTTTTATTGGAGTTAAAATTAACGCAGATATATTACCGAACCTAACCAACCCTACCTAACCTAACCTAACCTATCTTTATAGGTTAGGTTCGGTTAGGTAGCCAAAAAAGGTAGGTTAGGTTAGGTTAGGTAGGTTAGGTAGTCGAAAAAACATTAATTCATGAAAACTTGGCTTATTAAGCAAATCGGGCTTTGCATAGTAGGCTGAGAAGTGCGTTCTGGCTACTAGGTACGACATATATATATATATATATATATATATATATATATATATATATATATATATATATATATATATATATATATATATATATATATATATATATATATATATATATATATATATATATATATATATATATATACATATATATATATATATATATATATATATATATATATATATATACATATATATATATATATATATATATATATATATATATATATATATATATATATATATATATATATATATATATATTGTGACGATAATCTCTTTCAAGAGAGATTGAGCCTGCTCTTCTCTTCATAAGTACGTCAATATACAAGATAATATAGAAGATACGTCAACCAAGTATCGCCAAACGTTTTGCCCAGAGAGCAAATCGTATCCAGCACACCGTGACACCTGCTACAGCCACCGTAACCAGCAAACTGCTCATCCTTTGCCTGCCTGTCGCTGATTGGCTGGTGTCCCATCGCACCTGCCCTCCGCCCCCCTACAAGTTGACGTCTGGGCTGCAGTGCGGCTGTATCGTCAGAATATCTCAGTGCTCCAAGCAGTTGACATCTCTCGCTGGTAGACTAAGCCTTGGCTTTCGTGTACTAAGGGAGGTGGCAGCTCGAAGCCAGTATTCCAGCATTCATATTTTATTTTGCTATCACTGTAACTCACTTGTCTTAACGTAACTTTTCATTTGCCAGTGATTATTCATATTATTTTCTTGTTGACTTATCCTGCATATTTTATGTGTTTAACTTTATTCGTGTCTTGTTTTTCTAGAGTAATTAAAATTTATTGTTTGTATACTTGTGTTTTGTGTGTCTTCCCATTACCTTACCACAGACGAAAGCTCCAGCTTTTCTCTTTTTTTTCAATTATGTGACGAGGCCCTGCCCTTAGCTTTTGAAACAGCCGAACACCAACACGTTACCGTCACAATATATATATATATATATATATATATATATATATATATATATATATATATATATATATATATATATATATATATATATATATATATATATATATTTTAAATAAATCAAAAGGGAAGGCAGTACCACCTCTGGCTGGAAGAAGGGGGACCTATAGCCTTGGAGGAAACCACACATAACGCATTGTAGGGAATGTAGGTCCCCTTCAATGCAGTTTCTGTGTGCTTTTTTCCTACCACCCCCTTCCCTTTTTTTTTTCCTTTATTGTATATTTAAAGGTTACAAAACATACAAGACAAATGCCTAAAGGTTATGGATCTCTTGAAGCTCCTCCGCTTCTGGACAGGAACCGAGGACACAGCAAGCATATTCCCTCTGGATCGCCACACTGAGACGCTGAAACAAAAAACTGGAAGCCCTTGGGTCTCTGGTGACGTCAATGAGCTTGGAACCCAATTCCTTGAGAAATCCTAAGGCACTCTTGCCCCAGGGGCCATGCGTCTCAGACGGTATGGGAACAAAGAGGTATTGACCTTCCAGTCGCCTGTACTTGAGTGATTTTGCTGTTTCCCTGTGGTTGGCCGCCCCACCTGCTTGATCAGCTCCGAAGTGTACATAGGTGTCAGCCAGGGTGGATACACATGTGTAGTCCCACACCAACTGTCTACCCTCCTTGCATGAGTATATGGTGATGCCATCAGGGCGAAGTGCGGGGAAATCCGGGTTTTGGACCCCTAGGATGCGAGGTTCTCTCTCTGCTGGGCACCTAGCTGAGACGAGGCTTCTCTTGATGATGTCATTGACCTCGTTGTGTTTTGCATGCCAGCCCTTTGTGCTTCCTCAATGCAACCCATGCAGTCCGTATTGGTCTGCTTCCACCCTGCTGCAAATACACTTGTATTCAGTGTGAATTGGGGCACCAAGGCGGAGGGCCACTGCTACATGAAGGGATTCTGGATCTAGGCGCGTGCCCATTGCTGACATGGGTACTGCCAGGAGGAAGTCTCCTGCATGTGGGGCATGCACTGCTCTTTCTCCTTGTCTGATGTTGCGACGCTGAGCATGGCATCAGCTACTTTTTCCACTAGAGGGTGGTCCCAGCCGGACTGCTTGTGTTGTTTTGTTGGCTCTATAATGGTTGCTGGGGCTGCAAGAACATCCCACTGATTTGAACATTCAGTGAAAGCAGGATCGTGTACTCCTGCTGAATCTCTCAGGGTTGCAGGTAAAATATCTCTGACGAGGTCGTGCGATGCGTGGGAGGAGGAAAGGAAGGCTGGTAGAGCAATTTGGAAGGCTGTGCGGACATCAAGGCCGCCGAGTCTTACAGGAAGGGTTGCTTGCTCCCACTGAGAGTCGTCCAATGGCAGGTTCAGGACTTTCACCAGCATGGACCTCAGAAGGGTGTCATACACATTTAACTTAGGGCTGCTGTAGGATGGAGAACATCTCAGAAAGTAGGTCAACTTAGGGAGAGACAGGCATCTTGTGAGGAGAAAGAGAGCATCATGGGCATCAATCTTGTCAATCCTGTCCAACATTCTCTTTAGGTCAGTGATTTTTGCAACCAGGACCTCCTCGATTGCTCGTGGGCCAATGGGGGCACCCAGGAGAGTGCAGTCCGGTGGCTCGACAACGAGAATGTCTGGAAGAACATTTTGTATTTGCCCAGTGATGTCTGGGTTGCGGGAGGTTATTTCGCATTTGGATGCATTGAGAATGAGGCCTAAGGCCGCTCCCTGCTCCTGGATTTTCCTTATATCCTCCAAAATGGTTTCCGGAGTTCCAGCTAGAGTGCCATCATCCAGGTACCAGATGTTTAGCTCGCTTGTCAGACTATCAGTGACCTCTTTGATAGCTAGGCAGAAAAGGAGGGGGGCTAAGGGGTCACCTTGTTGGACACCTTCACAGGAGTTTATTTCATGCTCCCCAAAAAGAAGCTTAGAGTCCCCACTGTAGCACGATCGGATGAATGGGTAAAGGGGACGGAAATGGTTGTGTACAGCCCTGAGGACAGCGTCTCGTCTGACTTGATTGAAGGCATTTTTGAAGTCAAGCTTTACTAGTGCCTTCTGGTCCGGGAGATCAGCAATGTAAACCCGCGCTGCATGTGCTGCAGCTTCACAACCTAGGGGAATCCCAAACCCGAGCTGATGAGGTTTCAGCAAAGTGGCTGCTTCCTGGCTGATAGATCTCACTGCAGCCTTAGCTACAAGGGTGTTGCCAACGGCAATGGGCCTGATACCCCTATCCTTCTTCATTAGAGCACAGAGTGCTGCTCCATAAAAGGTAGGCCTGATGTCCTCAGGGATGCCGCCAGCCAAACACATGGAGAATCTGATAAGTTCCACTAGAAGGTCCTTTGCAGCATCTCCAAATATATATATATATATATATATATATATATATATATATATATATATATATATATATATATATATATATATATATATATATATATATATATAATACGGATACATACATATACATATAATACATATATATATATATATATATATATATATATATATATATATATATATATATATATATATATATATATATATATATATATATATATATATATATATAATACGGATACATACATATACATATAATATATATATATATATATATATATATATATATATATATATATATATATATATATTGTGACAATAATCTCTTTCAAGAAAGATTGAGCCTGCTCTTCCCTACTTCAAGTTACGTCCCAAACTACAAGTATAAGATGCTACATTCAAGATACGTCACCGGTAGCACAAAACGTTTTGACCAGGAGGCAAAACGTACCCAGAATCCCCCCACTCCACACACCCTCCACACGCCGGCTCGTCATCAAACCAGCTAACTACCCTTCACCCGCCTGCCTCTCCTTGATTGGTGACTCGCCAGCCGCGCACCTGCACACAGCACCTCAGCGCCCTCTACCCGAGTCGACGTCTGAGCCTGACCAGCTATCCACTTCAGAATATTCCTTGTGCTCTGAGGTTGACATCTCTCTCTGGCATACTAACTCATTAGCTCGTATACGAAGGGAGGTTTCAGTCATAGCCGATATTCTCAGCACCATTTTTACATTGTATTATTGTGTTTCATATTGTCTTTGCAGTTCTTTATTATTTTCATTGAAATTTTCACTCCCCGAGATTTGTCTTTATTTTCATTTATGTTTAAAGTAAATAGATTAAAGTTTCATTGTTCATACTTTGTGTTTTCCGTGTTCCTCACTTACCACAGACAACAGGCACGCAGTCTATATTTTTGTTTTAAGTGTGACCAGGCTTTGACACCTGCCATTGGAGGACTGCCGAACATCAACACTTTCCCGTCACAATATATAAAAGTAATATATTTATATATATATATATATATATATATATATATATATATATATATATATATAAATATATATATATATATATATATATAAATATATATTATTAAATATGACCGAAAAAGTAAGATTAATAATTCTAACAAGAGTTTTCTCAATGTTTCTTACATTTTTCTTCACTGTTGATGGTAACTGAAAAATCAATTCTCCAAAATTCATTTTTATTTAGAGTCTGACGCGACACTTGAGCGCGTTTCGTAAAACTTATTACATTTTCATAGACTTTAGTTTACACACACACACAACCATAACTGAACATAGCTTAAATATCTTCGATTTTTTATACTTGCATTTGGGTGAGGTGATATGTTACAACAGTTTTGGATGAGGTGAAAACAAACTTTCAACACAAGACAGAACACGAAACAATGGGTATAATATTTTGTAAGTTAAAGGGAAGAATGGAAGTAACTGCAGAGGGCTTATTGGCCCATATTTCTTGATGCTTCTATATTGGTGCGGAGTCTTGAAGTGGGTAGAATATAGTTGTGCATTAATTGGCAGTTGATTGCTGGTGTCGACTTCTTAATGTGTAGTGCCTCGCAGATATCTAGCCGCCTGCTATCGTTGATTCTATCGATGATTTCCGTGCTTTTTGTTAAGACTTCTCTGGTGATGGTCTGGTTATGGGAAGAGATTATATGTTCCTTAATGGAGCCCTGTTGCTTATGCATCGTTAATCGCCTGGAAAGAGATGTTGTTGTCTTGCCTATATACTGAATTCTTTGAGGCTTACAGTCCCCAAGAGGGCATTTGAAGGCATAGACGACATTGCTCTCTTTTAAAGTGTTCTGCTTTGTGTCTGGAGAGTTTCTCATGAGTAGGTTGGCCGTTTTCTTGGTTTTATAGTAGATCGTCAATTGTATCTTCTGATTTTTGTCTGTAGGGATAACTTTTCTATTAACAATATCTTTCAGGACCCTTTCCTCCATTTTATGAGCTGTGGAAAAGAAATTCCTGTAAAATAGTCTAATAGGGGGTACAGGTGTTGTGTTAGTTGTCTCTTCAGAGGTTGCATGGCGTTTCACCCTCCTTCTTATGATGTCTTCAACGAAACCATTGGAGAAGCCGTTGTTGACTAGGACCTGCCTTACCCTACAGAGTTCTTCATCGACTTGCTTCCATCCTGAGTTGTGGCTGAGAGCACGGTCGACATAAGCGTTAACGACACTCCTCTTGTACCTGTCTGGGCAGTCACTGTTGGCATTGAGACACATTCCTATGTTTGTTTCCTTAGTGTAGACTGCAGTGTGGAAACCTCCGCTCCTTTCTATGACTGTTACATCTAGAAAGGGCAGCTTCCCATCCTTCTCCATCCCGTAAGTGAAACGCAACACAGAATTCCGCTCAAATGTCTCCTTCAGCTCCTGCAGATGTCTGACATCAGGTACCTGAGTAAAAATGTCAACATACCTGCAGTATATTGCCGGTTTCAAGTTCATGTCGACTAAGGCCTTTTGTTCGATGGTACTCGTGTAGAAGTTCGCAAACAGGACACCTAGGGGAGAACCCATGGCGACCCCATCTACTTGCTTATACATGTGCCCATCCGGGCTCAAGAAGGATGCCTCTTTAGTACAAGCTTGGAGTAGTTTCCTTAGATTGTTTTCTGGTATGTCAAGAGGAGTACAGGCCTGATCAAGATACACTCTGTCCGCTATCATCCCGATTGTTTCATCCACAGGTACGTTGTTAAACAGTGATTCTACATCTAATGAGGCTCTTATGCCTGTGGCCCGTGTTCCCCGCAGTAAGTCAACAAATTCCTTTGGAGACTTCAGGCTGAAAGCGCAAGGGACATAAGGGGTCAGCAAGCCGTTGAGTCGCTTCGCCAGTCTGTACGTGGGTGTGGGTATCTGGCTGATAATTGGCCGAAGTGGGTTTCTAGGGTTATGTGTCTTGACATTTCCATACGCGTATCCAGGCTTATATTCCCCAATAATCTTTGGCAGGTGGAGTCCGGATTTCTTGGCGTTCACATTTTCTATCAATTTGTTGACCTTTGCCTTCAATTCGGCTGTAGTGTCCTTCGTTACACTTTGGAATTTAGTTTGGTTAGAATGAATGTAGTTCATTTTCGCCAGATATTCGTCTTTTTTAAGAATGACGTATATTGGCGACTTGTCACCTCTTCTGACGACTATCTCCTTGTTCTCACGAAGGCTCTTAGCTGCTGCTTTTAGCTCGGGGGACAGTATGGTGCTTCTGTAATTGCCTCGATTCTTTCCTCCTTCTGCAATAAGTTCTGCTTGTAAGGTGTCCTTGGTAATGACCTCCTTCTGTGTCTCGAGGTCGAATATGTCGTTCAACAGGATCTTTCCGGGCCATCTCACTTGGTCTGGACATAACGTGACAGTATATACCCAGATTTAGGAGAGTGACTTGGTCCTCAGTGAGGTTGATTCCTGCATGGTTCAGGAATTCCTGCGAAAATGAACCTCATTCTCTCTGACCAAACTAAATTCCAAAGGGTAACAAAGGACACTACAGCCGAATTGAAGGCAAAGGTCAACAAATTGAACAAAAGGTCTTAGTCGACATGAACTTGAAACCGGCCATATACTGCAGGTATGTTGACGACATTTTTACACAGGTACCTGATGTCAGACATCTGCAGGAGCTGAAGGAGGCATTTGAGCGGAATTCTATGTTGCGTTTCACTTACGGGATGGAGAAGGATTGGAAGCTGCCCATTCTTTAGATGTAACAGTCATGGAAAGGAGCGGAGGTTTCCACACTGCAGTCTACACTAAGGAAACAAACATAGGAATGTGTCTCAATGCCAACAGTGACTGCCCAGACAGGTACAAGAGGAGTGTCGTTAACGCTTATGTCGACCGTGCTCTCAGCCACAACTCAGGATGGAAGCAAGTCGATGAAGAACTCTGTAGGGTAAGGCAGGTCCTAGTCAACACGGCTTCTCCAATGGTTTCGTTGAAGACATCATAAGAAGGAGGGTGAAACGCCATGCAACCTCTGAAGAGACAACTAACACAACACCTGTACCCCCTATTAGACTATTTTACAGGAACTTCTTTTCCACAGCTCATAAAATGGAGGAAAGGGTTCTGAAAGATATTGTTAATAGAAACGTTATCCCTACAGATAAAAATCAGAAGATACAATTGACGATCTACTATAAAACCAAGAAAACGGCCAACCTACTCATGAGAAACTCTCCAGACACAAAGCAGAACGCTTTAAAAGAGAGCAATGTCGTCTATGCCTTCAAATGCCCACTTGGGGACTGTAAGCCTCAAAGAATTCAGTATATAGGCAAGACAACAACATCTCTTTCCAGGCGATTAACGATGCATAAACAACAGGGCTCCATTAAGGAACATATAATCTCTTCCCATAACCAGACTATCACCAGAGAACTCTTAACAAAAAACACGGAAATCATCGATAGATACAGCGATAGCAGGCGGCTAGATATCTGCGAGGCACTACACATTAAGAAGTCGACACCAGCAATCAACAGCCAATTAATGCACAACTATATTCTACCCACTTCAAGACTCTGCACCAATATAGAAGGATCAAGAAATATGGGCCAATAAGCCCTCTGCAGTCACTTCCATTCTTCCCTTTAATTTACAAAATATTATACCCATTGTTCCGTGTTCTGTCTTGTGTTGAAAGTTTGTTTTCACCTCATCCAAAACTGTTGTAACATATCACCTCACCCAAATGCACGTATAAAAAATCGATGTTTAAGCTCTGTTCAGTTATAGTTGTGTGTGTGTAAACTAAAGTCTTTGAAACTGTAATAAGTTTTACGAAACGCGCTCAAGTGTCGCGTCAGACTCTAAATAAAAATGAATTTTGGAGAATTGATTTTCAGTTACCATCAACAGTGAAGAAAAATGTAAGAAACACTGAGAAAACTCGTGTTAGAATAATTAATCTTACTTTTTCGGTCATATTTAATAATATATGTCTACAGGAAAGACTGCTACCAAAATATATATAAATATATATATATATATATATATATATATATATATATATATATATATATATATATATATATACATATATATATATATATATATATATATATATATATATATATATATATATATATATATATATATATATATATATATATATATATTATATCAAAACTACACATCCCAGAAGTGACCAGGAGCACATTGCAACTGGTGTACATGGTGCCTTAAACCACTCGGCCATCAGTGACCGTACAAGAAGGTGGTGATAGCCGAGGGTATTTTGAACCACCATCCCGACGGCACTTTGATGGTAATCTTGGGCATAGCAAGTTCATCAAATAACCTCATTTTGTGGGGCCATGTGAACAACACAAATGTGAACAAGCTTGAATGGTCCCCAAGCATATATGCAACTGACAACTTCACACCCCAGAAGTGACTCATACCCGGAACACCAGGAAGCACGTTGTGACTGGTGTACACTGTGACTTAAACAACTCAACCATCAGTGATCGTACAAAAGGCGGAGATAGCCGAGGCTATTTGAACGACCACTCCGACGGCACAAAACAACACAGCTCAATTCCAACACAGTGTCCCACAAAATAATTAAATCAAAACGAAAATAAAGAGAAATTTATGAAAATTAAATTTATCAATTCAATCTGAAACTCTGACATAGAATTGTAACATATTTAGGATAACGTGTGTTGCTCTTACGTGCAACAGATGGTGCTGTTTCTTAATAAAGAATGTTTTTACCTGTCACAGGTGTGGCATCTGTACTTATACTTACTAAATGAACGGTACGGTAAACAACACAGATCAATTCCAACACAATGTCACACAAAATAAATAAATCAAAATAAAATGAAAATAAATAAAAATATATTAAAATTCAATTTACAAATGCAATCAGAAACATTGAAATAGAATCCTAACATATTTGGGATAACGTGTGTTGCTATTATGTGCAACAGATGGCGCTGTTTAAAAAAAACATGTATTTACCTGTCGAATGTGTGGCATCTATAAAGTAGGTATATAAAAAATTGCACGTATTCGAATGGAATGTTCAAATTTCAAAGCAATTAGTGAAGATAATTCGAAGATTGCAGCGTGTATTGCTCTTACATCCAAAAGATGGCACTGTTTAAAAAAAAAAAAAAAATTCCTGTCACAGGTGAGACCTGTATATAGTAGGCATATAAAAACATGCACCTATTCAAATACAACGTTGTGTCAAAATTTCAAAGCAATCGGTAAAGAGGTTTCGAAGATTTCTCTCACATGAAAAACATATGAAAAACACAGTTTTTAAAAAAAGTATGTTTTTTCCTGTCACAGACGTGACATCTATATAGTATGTATATAAAAACTCGCTCGGATGCGACGGGAACGTTGTGTAAAAATTTCAAAGCAATCTGTGAAGAACTTTCGGAGATTAGCGATTTTGAACAAACGAACATTTACATTGAATATATTCATACTAGCTGTACCCAGCCACAGCAACCTTCCCTGTTCCCCAGTCCTCCCCACCAATCCCCCCCCCCGTCTCCTCGGCCTCCCAACCGTTCCCCACTCCACTGTCCCCTCTTCCTTCCCACCATGCCTCACTCCCCTGTCCCTTTGTCCTCCCCACCATTCTCCTTTCCCCTATCCCCTCGTCTCCACTATCCCAAACTCCCCCGTCCCCTCGTCCTTCCCCGCCATTACCCCCCCCCCTCCTTTCTCCTCTCGTCCTCCCCACCATCACTCACTTCCGGCTCCTCATCATCCCGACCATTCCCCACTCCCTCGTCCGATGTCTTCCCAAATGGTCTGATGTTCCCATCAGAAAATTGGGAATATCAATTGATCTAATGTTCCCATCACTGAAATATAAGAAAAGCAGTTAAAAATGAAATGAAAATATGAAAAAAAAACAAATAGACTATACTCACGAAATGAACGGTATGGTAAACAACACAGCTGAATTCCAACGTAATTCACACAATATAATTAAATCAAAATGAAAATAAATAAAAATCTATGAAAATACAATTTATCAATGCAATTAGAAACATTGAAATGGAATTGTAACATATTTAGTATAGCATGTGTGTTGCTCTTACATACAACAAATGGTGCTGTTTAAAAAAAAAAACATAGTTTTACCTGTCACAGGTGTGGCATCTATATTTATACTTACAAAATGAACGGTAAGATAAACTACACAGCTCAAATCCAACACAATGTCACACAAAATAATTCAATAATAAATAAACTAAATCGAAATCTATGAAAATAAAATTTATCAGTGCTATCGGAAACATTGAAATGGAATTCGTGACATATTTAGTATAGCGTGCATGTTGCTATTATGTGCAACAGATGGCGCTGTTTTTAAAAAGTGCAAGTTTTTACCTGTCACAGGGGTGGCATCTATATAGTAGGTAAATAAAAAGATGCGCCTATTCGAATGCAACGTTGTGTCAAAATTTCAAAGCAATCAGTGAAGAATTTTCAGATACTACAGCGTGTGTTTCTCTTACGCCCAACAGATGGCGCTGTTTTTTAAATATAGCATGTTTTTGCCTGTCACAGGTGAAGCATGTATATAGTAGATATAGAAAAAGACACGTCTATTCGAATGCAACGTTGTGTCAAAATTTCAAAGTAATCAGTAAAGAGGTTTCAAAGATTTCCCTCACCTGAAAAACACACAAAAAACTCAGTTTTTCCGAAAAAGCATGTTTTTTTTCGTCACAGATGTGACATCTATATAGTATGTATATGAAAACCTGGCCGGATGCGAATGGAACGTTGTGTGAAAATTTCAAAGCAATCGGTGAAGAATTTTCGGAGATTAGCGATTTTGAACAAACGACATTTCCATTTTTAATTATATAGATTGTTACAGTACTGGTTATCCCGTGGGTCTTCTCTCCCCTGTACCTGGGCGCCCATGATCGCCCAGGGAGCCCCCCAGTCTACCACGGGCTGAGACACTACCCATGTCACGGTCTTGCACCCATGGCGAGTGGGAAATCCAGCCTTACCTGTCACTCCCGGCTGAATTTGCCCGCTGCCTCACTGGGAAAACACAAAGGTGAATTTTTGCCACTCACCCGCAGTCAAGGTCGCCAGCTGGGTGCCTGTATTCGCGTCCCAGCAACACTTCTCAGTGGTCTTGTTAATTATCATAAGCCAAGGACTCAGTGCCAGACATAATGCTGTGCAATATTAAATAATTTACTCAACTCGCCCTAGAAGTGGAAGGCTCACTCAAACACAATGGTAAAAATAATGATAAGTTTACTGGATAAAACTACAATGATTCTGCAAGGTGAATAATATATGTAGAACTGTCAGGTGACTGCAGTACTCCTCACTCCGCCTCTGGCAACACAGTCAGCTGGACGATTTAAATGCTTCTCTCCTGGCCTCTGGTTTACCAGCCATCTCCTCTAGTTGCCACAGAATGTCACTACACCCACAAACATAAATTAGCTCATGTACATATGTATAACCTGGCACATAGCCTAATCCTACCACACTGGTAGTAATAATAAAGACAATGATCACGACATGAATAATACTTTAGCTCACCTAGACTAAGGGGGAAATGGGAGATGAATTTATCTACCTTAATTCTCTTTGCTACAAAGTCAACATATCCTCTGGCGGTGCTGAGGTGCTCTGTCCTGGTGGTCGGTCCTATACTGATCAAGGTCTAGTACACACAAGGTCCTTAGATGACTTGTTGAAGCACGTCCTCTCTGTGCTCACTTCCTGAAGGCAGGTCCTCTTCCTCCTTGGTACTGAAGGCAGGTTCCTACTCACGTCGTCTCCCTTCTACCACACTGAAAATATAAACAAACTTGCAGACCGGTTCAGTGTCCCCTTCTCAATCTTCCAAATGGACTTAACCCGGTCACTGCAGCTGCTCGCTTGATGTGTCTAAACGCAGCCCACAGGGCGTCCCTAAGGGTAGTGTCGGGTCCTGTACGGTGTCGTAGCGTCAAGACCATGAGAGCGGGGCTCCACAGTCTTGACGGTATCACTGTGCGACGAAGACTTCCACCAGACAGAGGAGCATGTAGCCGGTCTCCATCCTCTGGAGTGATATGTAGCGTGAGAGTAGTGGTTGCTGAAGCGGGAAGCTGATCACTTGGCCACGTGAGGCCGTACCAGGGAAGGCACCGATCACCGTGTAGGAGGTGAAGTTCCCTGACTGTTGTGTCCTGCCGCCGCGAACCTCCAAATTTCCACCGAGATCTGTTGCAATCGCACCTATGTCCTGGACGTACAGGATCACTTCCCTAACGAGCATGCGGCTGCCCAAGTCGAGCAGGTACCATGGGTAGCCCACGGAGGCGCGTTGAGCGCAGATCTTCCATGGCTGGAAGAACCCATTGATGAGGTTACCTGCCACCCTCTCTAAATGATTCGGGTTCTGATTACTGGCGGTGATGGTGATGTCGACAGCGGAGTTGTTGGGTCTGCTTGTGTAGCAGTCAAGAGTTGAGTTAGATGAAGTTGTGTACTCAGGCGACACTGTGATATCTGAGAGGCGACAGTCACCAGGCCGGACGTGGCACCACAAGCGGCACCAGGCTGTCTGGCTGCAAGCATTTCCACATAACATTATGCGGCTCACGTTAAGCCTCGTCTCTTGCTTTGGCTTGTAGTGTAGAGTGCTGAAGACTACATGCCTGTACAGCTGTAATGTGAGCTCTCCAGTCACAGTTGCCAGGAGGACGGCTACCACCACACCCTGTAAACACCCCATCTTCACCCTTGTCAACCGTCCGCTGTGTGGTCTGAGCACACACTGAGAGCCCTGAGCCGGTGACTGGGGCAGTCACCGGCTCAGGGCTCCCACCACCGCAGTTACCAACTCCTCTATACTGGGGTTTACCTCACTCATTATGGGGGTACAAGGCTGGGTGAGGGACTTTCCCTGTAGGTGACTGAGGTACTCCCCATAAGTGGACAGTAGCGCGGTAGAAGGGGAGGACGACCCGGACACCGCAACACTTGTCAATAGGCCTTCTGAAGCTTCCTCTAATGTTTCCTGAACATTTATTATAAAGACATTGTTTTTCCACCTCACAGGTAACCTTCCTCTCCCTGTATATATATATATTCTTCAACTGTATTCATCTTCATCAGTTACACTGTTCATCCTGAAGGCCTAGTTCCAGGGAAGCGGAAGAAGCCAACAGTGCCGCTGTGGACAAAGTGCCAAGACTCTGTGCCACAGTAATTTCACGAGAATCTAGGGGTAGCTACAGGTTCCCCATTTCCCTCGCTGGCTACACAAAGAGCACCGATGGAAAGCTTTGGTTCATACGGCGGGCACATGGTAAAAGAGCTCAGGTGCCCAGACTGTATAAAGAGTTGGTGGCGGCCCGCTGCGAGGGCGGGAGATCGGTGAGACGAGTGTGAGCTCAATGCTAGAGGCTCGTCTACAATGTCCTGACTCTCCTGCACTACGCTCCGGGGGTCTATAGAGAGTTCCGTCCTCCGGGATGATACTGGAGCTCCTTTATCGGTGAGCAGCAACTGGGGGACGTGCAACAAGGTACCCTGATGGTTGCACTCTCATGTGCTGGATTTGTAAACGAAAGGTTATCTTGAGATGTTATCTTGAGATGATTTCGGGGCTTTAGTGTCCCCGCGGCCCGGTCCTCGACTAGTCCTCCACCCCCAGGAAGCAGCCCGTGACAGCTGACTAACACCCAGGTACCTTTTTCACTGCTAGGTAACAGGGGCATAGGGTGAAAGAAACTCTGCCCATTGTTTCTCGCTGGCGCCCGGGATCGAACCCGGGACCACAGGATCACAAGTCCAGCGTGCTGTCCGCTCGGCCAACCGGCTCCCGACCAGCTCCAGGGTAAAATATTACCCACCATACTTGGTCAAAGCTGTATGGGGGCATGACGTTAGTAATAGCTGAGGGAAGCAGTGAGGGAAGGAAGTAGGGAGGGAGGGAAGTAGTGAGGGAGGGAAGCAGTGAGGGAGGGAAGTAGTGAGGGAAGTAGTGAGGGAGGGAAGCAGTGAGGGAGGGAAGTAGTGAGGGAGGAAAGCAGTGAGGGAGGGAAGCAGTGAGGGAGGGAAGCAGTGAGGGAGGGAAGTAGTGAGGGAGGGAAGCAGTGAGGGAAGGAAGTAGGGAGGGAGGGAAGTAGTGAGGGAGGGAAGTAGTGAGGGAAGTAGTGAGGGAGGGAAGTAGTGAGGGAGGGAAGAAGTGAGGGAGGGAAGTAGTGAGGGAAGTAGTGAGGGAGGGAAGCAGTGAGGGAGGGAAGTAGTGAGGGAGGGAAGTAGTGAGGGAGGGAAGTAGTGAGGGAGGGAAGCAGTCAGGGAGGGAAGTAGTGAGGGAAGTAGTGAGGGAGGGAAGCAGTGAGGGAGGGAAGTAGTGAGGGAGGGAAGTAGTGAGGGAGGGAAGTAGTGAGGGAGGGAAGCAGTCAGGGAGGGAAGTAGTGAGGGAAGTAGTGAGGGAGGGAAGCAGTGAGGGAGGGAAGTAGTGAGGGAGGGAAGTAGTGAGGGAGGGAAGTAGTGAGGGAGGGAAGTAGTGAGGGAAGCAGTGAGGGAAGGAAGTAGGGAGGGAGGGAAGCAGTGAGGGAGGGAAGTAGTGAGGGAGGGAAGCAGTCAGGGAGGGAAGTAGTGAGGGAAGTAGTGAGGGAGGGAAGCAGTGAGGGAGGGAAGTAGTGAGGGAGGGAAGTAGTGAGGGAGAGAAGTAGTGAGGGAGGGAAGTAGTGAGGGAGGGAAGCGGTGAGGGAGGGAAGCAGTGAGGGAGGGAAGTAGTGAGGGAGGGAAGTAGTGAGGGAAGTAGTGAGGGAGGGAAGTAGTGAGGGAGGGAAGCAGTGAGGGAAGTAGTGAGGGAGGGAAGCAGTGAGGGAGGGAAGTAGTGAGGGAGGGAAGTAGTGAGGGAAGTAGTGAGGGAGGGAAGCAGTGAGGGAGGGAAGTAGTCAGGGAGGGAAGTAGTGAGGGAAGTAGTGAGGGAGGGAAGCAGTGAGGGAGGGAAGTAGTCAGGGAGGGAAGTAGTGAGGGAAGTAGTGAGGGAGGGAAGCAGTGAGGGAGGGAAGTAGTGAGGGAGGGAAGTAGTGAGGGAGGGAAGTAGTGAGGGAGGGAAGTAGTGAGGGAGGGAAGCAGTGAGGGAGGGAAGTAGTGAGGGAGGGAAGTAGTGAGGGAGGGAAGTAGTGAGGGAGGGAAGTAGTGAGGGAGGGAAGTAGTGAGGGAGGGAAGCAGTGAGGGAGGGAAGTAGTGAGGGAGGGAAACAGTGAGGGAGGGAAGCAGTGAGGGAGGGAAGCAGTCAGGGAGGGAAGTAGTGAGGGAAGTAGTGAGTGAGGGAAGCAGTGAGGGAGGGAAGTAGTCAGGGAGGGAAGTAGTGAGGGAAGTAGTGAGGGAGGGAAGCAGTGAGGGAGGGAAGCAGTCAGGGTGGGAAGTAGTGAGGGAAGTAGTGAGGGAGGGAAGTAGTGAGGGAGGGAAGCAGTGAGGGAGGGAAGTAGTCAGGGAGGGAAGTAGTGAGGGAAGTAGTGAGGGAGGGAAGCAGTGAGGGAGGGAAGTAGTGAGGGAGGGAAGTAGTGAGGGAGGGAAGTAGTGAGGGAGGGAAGTAGTGAGGGAGGGAAGCAGTGAGGGAGGGAAGTAGTGAGGGAGGGAAGTAGTGAGGGAGGGAAGTAGTGAGGGAGGGAAGTAGTGAGGGAGGGAAGTAGTGAGGGAGGGAAGCAGTGAGGGAGGGAAGTAGTGAGGGAGGGAAGCAGTGAGGGAGGGAAGTAGTGAGGGAGGGAAGCAGTGAGGGAGGGAAGTAGTGAGGGAGGGAAGCAGTGAGGGAGGGAAGTAGGGAGGGAGGGAAGCAGTGAGGGAGGGAAGCAGTGAGGGAGGGAAGTAGTGAGGGAGGGAAGCAGTGAGGGAAGGAAGTAGGGAGGGAGGGAAGCAGTGAGGGAGGGAAGTAGTGAGGGAGGGAAGCAGTGAGGGAGGGAAGCAGTGAGGGAGGGAAGTAGTGAGGGAGGGAAGCAGTGAGGGAGGGAAGCACTGAGGGAGGGAAGTAGTGAGGGAGGGAAGCAGTGAGGGAAGGAAGTAGGGAGGGAGGGAAGCAGTGAGGGAGGGAAGTAGTGAGGGAGGGAAGCAGTGAGGGAGGGAAGCAGTGAGGGAGGGAAGCAGTGAGGGAGGGAAGCAGTGAGGGAGGGAAGCAGAGAGGGAGGGAAGTAGTGAGGGAAGCAGTGAGGGAGGGAAGTAGTGAGGGAAGGAAGTAGGGAGGGAGGGAAGTAGTGAGGGAGGGAAGCAGTGAGGGAGGGAAGCAGTGAGGGAGGGAAGCAGTGAGGGAGGGAAGCAGTGAGGGAGGGAAGCAGTGAGGGAGGGAAGTAGTGAGGGAGGGAAGCAGTGAGGGAGGGAAGTAGTGAGGGAAGGAAGTAGGGAGGGAGGGAAGCAGTGAGGGAGGGAAGTAGTGAGGGAGGGAAGCAGTGAGGGAGGGAAGCAGTGAGGGAGGGAAGCAGTGAGGGAGGGAAGCAGTGAGGGAGGGAAGCAGTGAGAGAGGGAAGCAGTGAGGGAGGGAAGTAGTGAGGGAAGGAAGTAGGGAGGGAGGGAAGCAGTGAGGGAGGGAAGCAGTGAGGGAGGGAAGCAGTGAGGGAGGGAAGCAGTGAGGGAGGGAAGCAGTGAGGGAGGGAAGCAGTGAGGGAGGGAAGTAGTGAGGGAGGGAAGCAGTGAGGGAGGGAAGTAGTGAGGGAAGGAAGTAGGGAGGGAGGGAAGCAGTGAGGGAGGGAAGTAGTGAGGGAGGGAAGCAGTGAGGGAGGGAAGCAGTGAGGGAGGGAAGCAGTGAGGGAGGGAAGCAGTGAGGGAGGGAAGCAGAGAGGGAGGGAAGTAGTGAGGGAAGCAGTGAGGGAGGGAAGTAGTGAGGGAAGGAAGTAGGGAGGGAGGGAAGCAGTGAGGGAGGGAAGTAGTGAGGGAGGGAAGCAGTGAGGGAGGGAAGCAGTGAGGGAGGGAAGCAGTGAGGGAGGGAAGCAGTGAGGGAGGGAAGCAGTGAGGGAGGGAAGCAGTGAGGGAGGGAAGCAGTGAGGGAGGGAAGTAGTGAGGGAGGGAAGCAGTGAGGGAGGGAAGCAGTGAGGGAGGGAAGCAGTGAGGGAGGGAAGCAGTGAGGGAGGGAAGCAGTGAGGGAGGGAAGCAGTGAGGGAGGGAAGTAGTGAGGGAGGGAAGCAGTGAGGGAGGGAAGTAGTGAGGGAAGGAAGTAGGGAGGGAGGGAAGCAGTGAGGGAGGGAAGTAGTGAGGGAGGGAAGCAGTGAGGGAGGGAAGTAGTGAGGGAGGGAAGCAGTGAGGGAGGGAAGTAGTGAGGGAAGGAAGTAGGGAGGGAGGGAAGCAGTGAGGGAGGGAAGTAGTGAGGGAGGGAAGCAGTGAGGGAGGGAAGCAGTGAGGGAGGGAAGCAGTGAGGGAGGGAAGCAGTGAGGGAGGGAAGCAGAGAGGGAGGGAAGTAGTGAGGGAAGCAGTGAGGGAGGGAAGTAGTGAGGGAAGGAAGTAGGGAGGGAGGGAAGCAGTGAGGGAGGGAAGTAGTGAGGGAGGGAAGCAGTGAGGGAGGGAAGCAGTGAGGGAGGGAAGCAGTGAGGGAGGGAAGCAGTGAGGGAGGGAAGCAGTGAGGGAGGGAAGCAGTGAGGGAGGGAAGTAGTGAGGGAGGGAAGCAGTGAGGGAGGGAAGTAGTGAGGGAGGGAAGTAGTGAGGGAGGGAAGCAGTGAGGGAGGGAAGTTGTGAGGGAGGGAAGTAGTGAGGGAGGGAAGTAGTGAGGGAGGGAAGCAGTGAGGGAGGGAAGTAGTGAGGGAGGGAAGTAGTGAGGGAGGGAAGCAGTGAGGGAGGGAAGTAGTGAGGGAGGGAAGTAGTGAGGGAGGAAAGTAGTGAGGGAGGGAAGTAGTGAGGGAGGGAAGCAGTGAGGGAGGGAAGTAGTGAGGGAGGGAAGTAGTGAGGGAGGGAAGTAGTGAGGGAGGGAAGCAGTGAGTGAGGGAAGCAGTGAGGGAGGGAAGCAGTGAGGGAGGGAAGTAGTGAGGGAGGGAAGCAGTGAGGGAGGGAAGTAGTGAGGGAAGGAAGTAGTGAGGGAGGGAAGCAGTGAGGGAGGGAAGTAGTGAGGGAGGGAAGCAGTGAGGGAGGGAAGTAGTGAGGGAGGGAAGTAGTGAGGGAGGGAAGTAGTGAGGGAGGGAAGTAGTGAGGGAGGGAAGTAGTGAGGGAGGGAAGTAGTGAGGGAGGGAAGTAGTGAGGGAGGGAAGCAGTGATGGAGGGAAGTAGTGAGGGAGGGAAGTAGTGAGGGAGGGAAGCAGTGAGGGAGGGAAGCAGTGAGGGAGGGAAGTAGTGAGGGAAGCAGTGAGGGAGGGAAGTAGTGAGGGAGGGAAGTAGTAAGGGAGGGAAGTAGTGAGGGAGGGAAGTAGTGAGGGAGGGAAGCAGTGAGGGAGGGAAGCAGTGAGGGAGGGAAGTAGTGAGGGAGGGAAGGAAGCAGTGAGGGAGGGAAGTAGTGAGGGAGGGAAGTAGTGAGGGAGGGAAGCAGTGAGGGAGGGAAGGAAGCAGTGAGGGAGGGAAGTAGTGAGGGAGGGAAGTAGTGAGGGAGGGAAGCAGTGAGGGAGGGAAGGAAGCAGTGAGGGAGGGAAGTAGTGAGGGAGGGAAGCAGTGAGGGAGGGAAGTAGTGAGGGAGGGAAGCAGTGAGGGAGGGAAGCAGTGAGGGAGGGAAGTAGTGAGGGAGGGAAGTAGTGAGGGAGGGAAGTAGTGAGGGAAGGAAGTAGGGAGGGAAGGAAGTAGGGAGGGAGGGAAGTAGTGAGGGAGGGAAGTAGTGAGGGAGGGAAGTAGGGAGGGAGGGAAGCAGTGAGGGAGGGAAGCAGTGAGGGAGGGAAGTAGTGAGGGAGGGAAGCAGTGAGGGAGGGAAGTAGTGAGGGAGGGAAGTAGTGAGGGAGGGAAGCAGTGAGGGAGGGAAGCAGTGAGGGAGGGAAGTAGTGAGGGAGGGAAGTAGTGAGGGAAGGAAGTAGGGAGGGAGGGAAGTAGTGAGGGAGGGAAGCAGTGAGGGAGGGAAGCAGTGAGGGAGGGAAGTAGTGAGGGAGGGAAGCAGTGAGGGAGGGAAGTAGTGAGGGAGGGAAGTAGTGAGGGAGGGAAGTAGTGAGGGAGGGAAGTAGTGAGGGAGGGAAGTAGTGAGGGAAGGAAGTAGGGAGGGAGGGAAGTAGTGAGGGAGGGAAGTAGTGAGGGAGGGAAGTAGTGAGGGAAGGAAGTAGTGAGGGAGGGAAGTAGTGAGGGAGGGAAGCAGTGAGGGAGGGAAGCAGTGAGGGAGGGAAGTAGTGAGGGAGGGAAGTAGTGAGGGAGGGAAGCAGTGAGGGAGGGAAGCAGTGAGGGAGGGAAGTAGTGAGGGAGGGAAGTAGTGAGGGAAGGAAGTAGGGAGGGAGGGAAGCAGTGAGGGAGGGAAGCAGTGAGGGAGGGAAGCAGTGAGGGAGGGAAGTAGTGAGGGAAGGAAGTAGGGAGGGAGGGAAGCAGTGAGGGAGGGAAGCAGTGAGGGAGGGAAGGAAGCAGTGAGGGAGGGAAGGAAGCAGTGAAGGAGGGAAGTAGTGAGGGAGGGAAGCAGTGAGGGAGGGAAGTAGTGAGGGAGGGAAGTAGTGAGGGAGGGAAGCAGTGAGGGAGGGAAGTATTGAGGGAGGGAAGTAGTGAGGGAGGGAAGTAGTGAGGGAGGGAAGCAGTGAGGGAGGGAAGTAGTGAGGGAGGGAAGTAGTGAGGGAGGGAGGGAAGCAGTGAGGGAGGGAAGTAGTGAGGGAGGGAGGGAAGCAGTGAGGGAGGGAAGGAAGCAGTGATAGGAAGGGAGGTAGTTAAGCAGGTAGGGAAGTTGGGAGGGAGGTAGGGGCAGTAGGGAGGGAGGTAGGGGCAGCAGGGAGGGAGGTAGGGGCAGCAGGGAGGGAGGACAGCAGGGAGGGAGGGAGGACAGCAGGGAGGGAGGGAGGACAGCAGGGAGGGGAATATCACGTGTGTAACTATGATAAAAATAGTGCATTATAGATTAAGGGCAAGAATCTCGACCTTTAGTGCGGTTGTCTTCTAGACTACAACACGCATCATGGAAGCCTCCAGCCTGTACCTCCAGACCAACACACACATCATGGAGCCTCCAGCCTGTACCTCCAGACCCAACACACACATCATGGAGCCTCCAGCCTGTACCTTCAGACCAACACCACACATCATGGAGCTACCAGCTGTACCTCCAGACCAACACCAACGCCATCATGGAGCCTCCAGCCTGTACCTCCAGACCAACACACGCCTCATGGAGCCTCCAGCCTGTACCTCCAGACCAACACACACATCATGGAGCCTCCAGCCTGTACCTCCAGACCAACACACGCATCATGGAGCCTCCAGACTGTACCTCCAGACCAAACACACGCATCATGGAGCCTCCAGCCTGTACCTCCAGACCAACACACGCATCATGGAGCCTCCAGCCTGGTACCTCCAGACCAACACACCACAATCATGGAAGCCTCCAGCCTTGTACCTTCCAGACCAACACAGCATCATGGAGCCTCCAGGCCTGTACCTCCAGACCAACACACCAATCATGGAGCCTCCAGCCTGTACCTCCAGACCAACACACACATCATGGAGCCTCCAGCCTGTACCTCCAGACCAACACACGCATCATGGAGCCTCCAGCCTGTACCTCCAGACCAACACACCATCATGGAGGCCTCCAGCCTGTACTCCAGCCAACCACACACCATCATGGAGCCTCCAGCCTGTACCTCCAGACCAACACACGATCATGGAGCCTCCAGCCTGTACCTCCAGACCAACACACGCATCATGGCAGCCTCCAGCCTGTACCTCCAGACCAACACACGCATCATGGAGCCTCCAGCCTGTACCTCCAGACCAACCACATCATGGAGCCGCAT